>NC_090747.1:21216380-21251380 GCF_036898095.1 Palaemon carinicauda
AGTATTCTACAGGTTTTATTCCACCATTGACAAATTTGTGGAATGATCTTCCTTTAAAATTATAGGTCTGATTCATGACTGCAAATTCACTTTTGAGAAACACATTATCCCGTGTCTACTGCAATTGCACAAAAAAGTGGCCTATTGAGAAAGTCTTTTAAGATTTTCGGAGATCAATCTATTCTAAAGAATTGTTTTAATTCTTTCATTCTTCCTTATTTCATGCAATTTTCTCTTGTCAGGTCTTTAGCTTGCACCATTGTTCATTTAGTACATTAGGCATGTGGCATAAAATTTTCCATAATTTTGGCCATACTTTACATTCATATTTTCCCGAACGGCACCATCCTCTTCGTAATACTAGACATGCAGTTATTTCTAATTGTCAGTCCTTCTACACCACGAAACTCAATACTACTCAGTGTTCTACAAGTTTTATTCCACCTGTGTGATGGTCTTCCTAATCGGGTACTTTAAACAGTAGAACTTCAAAGGCTTAAATTTGCAGCAAGTTTGTTTATGTTGAATTGGCATATATAAGTGATTTTTTTATAGCATATAAATGAAGTATTTCTTTTTTTTTTTTTGGGGGGGGGACGTTAATGTGTTCAAGATATTTCATCTTAATTGTTCATTTTGTATCATATCAATTATTTATTCCCTTATTTCCTTTCTTCAATGGGTTATTTTCCCCCTTTGGTGCCATCATGCTTATAGCATCCTGATTTTCCAAATAGGAATATAGCTTACATATAAATAATAATGACAAAGATATTAATAATAATGATAATAACACGAAAAGCTAAATTATATCCACCCTAACGTAACAAGAACAACTTTATCCACTATACAGCTATATCTACCATAACAAGAAAAACTACAACCAGTATACTGAGTATTACCGAGAAACCGTACAACATTCAGGAAGGGAAGACTAAATTTATTTCGAGCAATTCTAACTTTTTTGTACTTGAAATAAAAAAAACAATTCATTCATCCCTGCAATTTTACTTGCTCCTTTCTAAAGTTCTTGTGTATATAGGAATAATATAAAAGAGCAAACTAATGCTCCGGTGCATATTTAAACCTCTAAACGCTCTTCAAGTTAATCAGAAGTTGGTCTTCGATACCCCTTGTTACTGATCTTTTGAAGTTAGAGGACAAAGGGTGACCAACTTAGAAGATACCGGGTGATAAAGGGCCGTTGTGTTTAGTGCCTTCATTTAGATAGTGCAGTACAATAGTGACCTTTTTATAAGCACTTGAGTGTCAGTCCTCAAGGATATTTTACAGATCAATTTCACTACAATTGCTAATAAAATAAATTCTTCACATATGAATATTAAAAAAAAATTGCAATAAAGCATGATGAAGGAAATTATGATAGAATAGTGTGCCTAAGGGTAATCTCAAGCAAGAAAACTGTACCTCGAGACAGTGGAAGACCATGGTGCAGCAGCAATAGCATTACTCTAGACTAGAAAACAATAGAATTTTTTCGCGTTACGAAGTATAGCAAAAAATAATTGTCCTAACGACATGTAAGCAGATCTTAGTGTCTTGTTACTTAAGTTCAGTTGTTATGTAGGCAGTGGCCAATGAGAATTTAGTGTTGGGTGAAACTTATTCGATGTTTGAAGAGGTATTTAGTAAGTGGTCACTTTCTAGCGCACGCTAGCCCGAGCAAGTCGAATTTATTAGCCAGGACGCCAGGCAGGGTCAAATACAGCTTCAGATGTGAATAGTGTTTTCACACTAGCAATCAGAATGCTGAAACCGTTTCAAGAAGTGATGGACAATCTATTATCCGATTTCCAGCAGAATATTCAACAAGTATCCGCACCTCGTTAAAGTATGATGGAAAACCATTTGAATGAGCATCGCGTTATTTTGAGGAAACTGATACGAAAATGTTAGCATTAGATGCGATTGTTTATCAACTTGGAGGACAAGGAACATCTAAAACTGCTGCAGAAACGAGTTAGTATGCAAAGAGCAGCATCGCCGAAAGTGTCAAGCTAGTTAAAGATCGAGGGAAAGTGTGGATTCATATCAACTTTGATGGAAGAGGTCTAGAGCTCAATAAAGGCCGGGAATGTACCAAGAAAGGCGTCGAAAAGATAAGTGAAAATATATCTGTTTTTATTTTGTATACTTAGCAGTTGGAACAAGGAAATTGGAACATTGTGTTTATTTTATTTTATTGTTTTTAATCACCCGTTGGTTGTTGTTATTCACAATACATTGAACACAATTAGATTGGGTCCGGTAAGATAGTCATTGACGTCTAAAAGGGAGATCACAAAATTCCATTTCATAAACCGTTACTGTGGTTGTTGGATTGGGTAACAATAGGTCAGAAAGGGACAAATCAGAATTTATTAAAGGAGAATGGGTGACACTGGTATCAGAAAAACTAGGAAATAATTCCTTTGACGGTGACCAAGAATGGAAATGGTAAGCAAAGGCTGGTTTTTTATTACAAACTTTTTAAGGATTTAATCAGTCTACAGTCTGCTTATCGCATAGAAATCTATTAAAACGTTGCCAATATCTTTCTCATTGGGGAAAAATTTAAAAAGTTTTTATAATGGATTATCTTTAGATATTTTTGAAAGCGGTGGTACATCTTTACTAAAGTTCTTAAGTCTGTTAGATATTGGAGATCTAAGGAAGTGAAGATTGAAGTATTTTTAGATGATGGCATAGCTGCCGATGGTTGTTTTGAAGGGGCATTGGATGCTAGGTATTTACTTTAAAAGCTTCAGGATTTGGGTTTATTTACAAGAAAGTTTAATTGGTTTTCAGACTCTAAATTGTATTTGGAAAGGTTTACAGTGGACGAATACTGAAGGCAAATTTCGTAACTACAGTATTAGGATAAACTATGTCGTTAAAGATCTTGTTTAGATGCCAAACCTTCTGAATTAACAAAAACTTTATTTTCACGAATATCTTTTGGACAGATTTGTCTGTTACATATTTTCCACGAAATTTGTCGTGAGAGGTATTGTTAAAATGTAAACGATAAAGTATTTCTCAATTTTTACATATTGAGCAAAGCTAGTTGAGAACTTAATGAAGAAATATCAGATGCTCTGGTTGAGATCACGTTTTGACGCAGAAATTCTTTCTTTTTATTTAGTCGTTACTTTAACTATATACTTGCCTCAGACTTATTTAACCTATTACTTCATTGTGACGCCTAAGATGTAGGCAGTTTATCACTATATTGTGACGCCTAAGATGTAGGCAGTTTATCACTGTATTGTGACGCCTAAGGTGTAGGCAGTTTATCACTATATTGTGACGCCTAAGGTGTAGGCAGTTTATCACTGTATTGTGACGCCTAAGGTGTAGGCAGTTTATCACTATATTGTGACGCCTAAGGTGCAGGCAGTTTATCACTGTATTGTGACGCCTAAGGTGCAGGCAGTTTATCACTATATCGTGACGCCTAAGGTGCAGGCAGTTTATCACTATATCGTGACGCCTAAGGTGCAGGCAGTTTATCACTATATCGTGACGCCTAAGGTGCAGGCAGTTTATCACTATATCGTGACGCCTAAGGTGCAGGCAGTTTAGCACTATATCGTGACGCCTAAGGTGTAGGCAGTTTATCACTATATCGTGACGCCTAAGGTGCAGGCAGTTTAGCACTATATCGTGACGCCTCAGATGTAGGCAGTTTAGCACTATATTGTGACGCCTCAGATGTAGGCAGTTTAGCACTATATCATGACGCCTCAGATGTAGGCAGTTTAGCACTATATTGTGACGCCTCAGATGTAGGCAGTTTAGCACTATATTGTGACGCCCCAGATGTAGGCAGTTTAGCACTATATTGTGACGCCTCAGATGTAGGCAGTTTATCACTCTATTGTGACGCCTAAGATGTAGGCAGTTAATTACTATATTGTGACGCATGAGATTTAGGCAATTTATCACATTGCGAAGCCTCTGATGTAGGCAATCTTATCAATATATTGCGACGCCTCATAGGAAATTTACTGCTATATTGCGACGCTTCAGACATAGGAAATTTACCGCTATATTGTGACTCCTCAGATTTAAGTTATATTGTGACGCCTCTGGTGTTAGGAAATTTATATGTTGTGACACCTCAGTAGTACGGTTTGGAGTATTTCTGAAGTTTTTAGCGATGAATACAGAGAATTTTTTTTTTATAATGAAAAGAGTGGTTGGAAACTGGACAGGAAATGAATCTTTAAAATTAAACATGAAGGAGCAGGAGGCAGTCGACAGAATTATGTAAAGTACTTTGGCAATGTTTGAACGTTGTTCCAGATAAAAAAATTTCGATTTTAATGCAAGTAGGTAGCAAAAAGCCAGATTTGGAAATCATAGAAAACCAAAGAATTTAAACTTGTACTGAATACACTGTTCAGGTCATCAATGTATGTAAGCCCAGAAAGAGTACAAAAGAGCGGATTTTTTGAAGTGTTGTCAACTAACATGGATGAATGGTCAATTCTTGCTTACATTTTTCAGAGTTATGGCCTTGTGAGAGTTATTCATTCTTTAGACTGTTTTGCTACTTTTAAAAATATGTTGAGGTTCTTAATCTCTAATATTGGTGTCCCGGTACAGAGGGAATTGATGCTTTAACTTGAGGTTTGGTGCTTTATACCAAAGGTTATTAATAAAATGGAGGTAAAAATTCTTCACTTAAGTAGAATATTCCAGAGTGAAAGTCCTCTCCATCTTGACTGTTGATATTAACGAGGAAAACTTTATTGTTAAACTTTGAGTGTCTACGTAACAAAAGGTTTATTACACACGGCAAAGATAAAAAAAAAAAAAATTTCGCTGAAATTTAACTTTGATATAGAAGGTAAAGGTTTTTGAAATTATAAGTATATATGTACAATGTTTTATTTTTGGAATCTGCTTTCCAGGATCGTGAATGCAATGAAATGCCAGCAGTCGTCTTTAACGGTGGCATCTAATTTGGACAGGAAATTGGGGGACCTCGGTTGTCATGAGCATCTTCTATCATCGATGAATGACAGCACCGACAAGGCCTACCAACTTGTCTTTCAACAAAGAGAAACTTACAATAATGGTCACGAGAAAAGCGAAATGCCATTGTATGTTGCTTTATTTATGACGCTTTTATTAGATTCTGGCGCTTTAGTAATCTCCAGTGATCAAGCTATTTATGCCATAACGTGCATGCATGAAATGAGGGGTTACATAGATGCAACGGAAAATTCACTTGTTAAATCTTTGCAAGCACCTGTGAAGCATTAAGCTGGTAGATCGGTGCATACAAAGGATCTTTTTGATAATATGGTGTTGCAGAATCCGTGCAGATTATATTTTCCTATATTGAAAAACTTCTTTATTATTTTGATAGATCATCAAAGTTTTCTTATCTGAGATTTGGGGAATTAAGTTTATTGTAATTTGAAGATTTCTTAGTTGAACAGGAAAAAAAAAATGAAAAATCACCAATACTGTGAAGTTTTTGATATCGGAAGTTGTCACAAATGCTTTTCCATATTTGATGTATTTTGCTTGATACAGAGGAAGCTGGAATGATTTTGTCCTTTGATCGATTTATCTTTTAAGAAGTTTTTTAAAAAGCTCCTGTAATGTAACCAAACAGAATTTTTTGTTAAAACTGTGGCTATAAGTTCAAACATCGCAAACGATAACGTCAATGATAGGTGTCTTCATAGACATGAGCGTTGGTAGTCTGTTTCAAGCAAACATGTTTGTCAAAGGCTTCAAAAAGAGGTTAAATGTGTAAATAATTCAATCGGAACATTTATTTCTTTCTCTCTATTTTTTTTCCTTCTCTCCCTTTCTTTGGTGTTATCTAGGGTCAACCGGCACGGTGCGCTATAATGCAATTTAATGTTTTATTATGTTTATACCTGTAGAAAATGCGGAGTGAAGTGAGGACTAGAATTTTTTCGCGTTACGAAGTATAGCGAAAAATAATTGTCCTAACGACATGTAAGCAGATCTTAGTGTCTTGTTACTTAAGTTTAGTTGTTATGTAGGCAGTGGCCAATGAGAATTTAGTGTTGGGTAAAACGTATTCGATGTTTGAAGAGTTATTTAGTAAGTGGTCACTTTCTAGCGCACGCTAGCCCGAGCAAGTCGAATTTATTATTAATATTATTATCATTATTATCTATTAGTAGTACAAGGGTGAGGTTCCACCACTCAAATTCGAGTTACTCTGCATTATTGCCGTGGATACACAGGTTTCCATAGTTTTTTCAAAACTTGAGATTTTGTTTTTTATCTATGGTTTTTCCTTGGCGGCAGAGGAGGCTTATATGTTAATTTGAAAGTTTGTTCATTTTGTTTTAAATATGCACTGCTATATCAGTATAGAAGTTTGTAGAAGTTATTAGAATATGTGATGTTACATCTATATTTCTTTCTAAAAGTATGATTCATTGGAAAAATAAACCTGGCGTCAACCGGCACGGTGCGCTATAATGCAATTTAATGTTTTATTATGTTTATACCTGTAGAGAATGCGGAGTGAAGTGAGGACTGCTTTTATTTTTGAGTGGTCTTCACCTTGAAGAAATGCTTACCACAGCTAATGAGTCTCCTCTACCCTTACGCAGAGAAAAGTAACCAGTGAACAATTACAGTGCAGTAGTAACCACTTGGGCAAAGGCAAATTGTTTACCAATCTGTTGTTAGGTACGTGAGGATGAAAAATGATGTGCAATGAATTGATCAGGTGATTAGGTATATATATACATATATATATATATATATATATATATATATATATATATATATATATATATATATATATATATATATATTATATATATTATATATATATATTATATAATATATATATATATATATATATATATATATATATATATATATATATATATATATATACAATATATATATATATATATATATATATATATATATATATATATATATATATATATATATATATATATATATATATATATATATATATATACAATATATGTAATTTTTGATATATATATACAATATATGTAATTTTTAATATATATACAATATAAGTAATTTTTAATATATATATACAATATATGTAATTTTTAATATATATATATACAATATATGTAATTTTTAATATATATATACAATATATGTAATTTTTAAAAGTTCTGAAACAGTATGAATAACTTGATAAATAATTCTCCAAAGTAGAATAATGGCTGTATTTACATAATTCCATGTACTGGGTGCGACAAAAAATATTTGGGTCAAAACGGAAAACTGCTTGATAACCGAATCAAACAAAATCGTTAAGCAGTTAGGACAGGACAAATATCTAGTGCCCTGTATGTCCACATGGATAATTTTCACCACTGTATTGACTGGGAAAATTCCTCTGAGACTGTAATTTGTGAAAACCTAATTAAAGGAAATGTTATTGAATCTGCTTTATTTGAATATTGTTATAATGAAATTTCAATTCACAGCCCTGGTTTGTTTAAACTAGACACGTATCTTGTCAATGAAATTATAAGGAAGTACAATATAAAAATCTAGTTAAATTATTGTTATATCACTAGCATTTTATTACGTAACAACAATTGATTGTTCATTTTAAAAGACTATTAATGGCTTAAACATATCGATGATGCTTTGCTTGTTTGTGGCTTTCATTTCAATTTTGTTAGGTTTCATTTTTGTAGGATTTTTAATTCGCTTGGTACCTGGTCTTTATACTCTCTTGTTTCCGGTGCATTTTACACTTTGATATATATATTTCTAGGCTCAGGCCATGTCGTCCTGATGGAAGTTTCTAAACGGTAGCTTCCTAGGGTATATTTGACTACAGTGATATTCACAGAGAATTTTACCTTAAGGTATCCAGAATTCTAACTCCTGGAGCGAATATCCCTAAATAAATCTAACAGGGATATCGCATAATATTAATCTGAGGACGTATTCTTGACACGCCACATAGCTATCTTCACCCCGAACATTATTAACGCTTCGAGGGGTTACTGTGGCAAGAATCTAAAAACGAGAATAAAAGGAGAGTCTTTCATAAGGTATCTTTCCTCTCCCATTTCGAGGGTGTATATAACGATGACGGCAGCGCAATCTTTATTCCTTTTTGTGTAGCTCTTCTGCTCGTCGTTTTCCCTTGTGATCTCTCGTAATTTTGTATATAATTCAACATTATGATGCTTTCTCAGGCCTCTTCTGCATCTCGAAAGTTGAGTATTATCTTTACTTTTTATAAATGTAAACTCTTGTCGTTTTGAATTAAATCAAAAGTGATATTAACGTAAACAAGAGTTGTTGCTTACCTGAGGCATCCTGGATGCTGTCGCTTGCATGAGTCATTTAGTTAGCCAGAGCGACTTTCCCAGTTTTATTATGCTTTAATAAATCTAGCTATTTAGCTCCTTTAGGTATTCTTAGATTATGCCGTTAGTTTTCAGTTCCGGCCATTTAGGTAACCGATGCCTTTCACTAGGCTTAGTAGCCTAGGCGTCTGGCCCTAGTACTTTCATGCATGATATAAGTTTTCCGAGTGTTATGTTATTGAAGCTATAGGCAAAAATTTTATACAATTTAAGATATTGTTGAATTTTCTTCGCCAAGTTGTATACAAGAGAGTTTTGGTGATTTAGGTAATCGATTCTCACCCCGCCCAGGCTAGTAGACTATGGGCCTTTAGTATACTTTCGCACACATCCGCTGTTGTTCTTTTCTCTTCTGGAGACTAAGTTCAATCCCTTCTCCCTCTGAGTAAGCCTTAGATTTATTCCTAGTGGTTCTATCTGAATACTATTCAGGTATAACTATACTAGGATATGTCTGTCCTTACCCTGTAACCAGAGTGACTGGTTTTTGGGGTTGGGGGAGATCATCAGAGTATTTAGTCTGTGGTCTGCGTCTTAATAGCATAGAGAATGAGATTCCTTTGCTAGATTAGGTGCAGACCCGGGAGGCTTTGCTTCCCTAGCCCACATCTGAAGGAGTCTGTACGAGATGATTCCTCTACTAGTGGTCTAGCAGACCGTCCAGTATTGTTATTTTCGGGCTGGAGAATGAGATTTTCACCGTTGCCTGGCGAAATAACTACACCAAACTTTATTCTGGCATGGAGGGGCAAGTATTGCCAACCTTCCTCTCTAATAAACAAACCCTAGGTTAGGATGAGCTTTCTTAACCGCTGAACATGTCTCATACTAGAGCAAAGTTTACATGACCCTTATCCTTTTCACCCCTTCTTTCTTAGTGATGGCCTACCCATCACATCTCTTGGATGCAGTCCTACATCTGTACCTAGTGTATGTTAGAATGTGGGACCGGCTCAGATCTCTGCCAGCCGGCAATAACGTGCCGGCCGGCAGAGACCCCTTTTTCATCTACAGAGTGAACCCCAGACCTCCCTTGGTCTCCCTTCCATGTCTGCTGATAGAGCACGGCAGGCTTTGGATATTAGGAAGCTTGAATGCTACATTCTCTCCTTCCATATGTTCTTCTTTATATCCGATCTAAATCTAAAGGTAATATTGTGTATTGATAAACCTCTATATCAATAAACTGGGGGTAATTCTGAAAAAAAAAAAAATTATCACTGGCAATTTCTCCATTAAAATGTTAATCACCGTAACGCTTTCGAAGCTTTTGTTTATACATATCATGAGACCATTACTTTTTAAAGTGTCGTGAAAATAATGGTACAGGAAATCCTCTGGAATTGGTAATTCATTATTTTCTTCCGACAGAAAACGTCTTGTTGATTGTTAATTGTATAAATGGTATGCACCTACCATAGCTGAAGAGTCTCTTTTAAGCTTACCAAGAGGAAAGTAGCCACTGAACAATTACTCAGCAGTTGTTAACACTTTGTTTGAATTAGAATTGTTTGGTAAGCTCAGTGGTTAAGTGTAAAATAACATAGAAGAATATGTAAAGAATAGGCTAGACTATTCTGTGTATGTGTAGGCAAAGGGAAAGTGAACCGACACTAGAGAGAGGATTAAAATGTATTACTGTCTGGCCAGTCAAAGGACCCCATAACTTTGCAGCGTTAATATCTAGACGGGTGGCTGGTGCCCTCGCCAACCTACTACCTAAAACATATTCTTATAGGCCAGGCAAGCTATTCCTTGAGAGAGAGAGAGAGAGAGAGAGAGAGAGAGAGAGAGAGAGAGAGAGAGAGAGAGAGAGAGAGAGAGAGATAGATGAAGTCAGAGAGAAGGATTGGCGATGAAAACTTTCTCGAAATGTATACGTAACTTTTTTCTAGAAACATTAATTGTTGCCAAGAAGTATTAAAACAATTCTCGTATCACAATAATCTTTTCCAAAAGTTCCGTAGTAATTATAAGCTTTTAGAAAAACCCTTTGCCTTCAATTTGCTGAGTTAGTTCAGAAATATCTTCGGGATAATTTCATGTTTATGGAAGTTATATACTGAGAAATATTTGCAAGTTTTGATTTCTAATTTATTTTAGTATATCATACAAACAGATATATGTAGCTATCAGGTACTCCGAACTTGAAAGAGTTTTTCTTCCAATGGTGTCGTTTCCCAGGTATGTAGTCTACTTTAGCTGACAAAGGCTATGTTATAGTAACGCTAATATATGATAAAATGATATAATCAATGTAAGCTTATATTTCAAAGAGGCATTTTTAGCAATGGTAAAATATTATTATCACTTTTAACATAACAAGTATATATTTAAGTGGGAATTTGGTTAATATGAGGATGAAAAAATTATATGGGTAAGGAAAAGCAATCTAAAAGAAGGTAGAGCAAATTCATTTAGTTATGGTTAAACTTACTGACATTGCTCATTAAAAAAAAATAAAGAGTTAAAAACCAAAACATCATTCGTGAGGAAACGCAAGACTTATTTGTTTTATGGATACAAGTGATAAGAAACAGACAGGAATATTTTTTTTTTATCTAAAAGAGAAACATTTAGCATGAACATTAAATTTCAGAGAGACGAACGGTTATCCAAAAGTTAGGTTTTAAATTCCTATTATAGAATCGCCTTAACTCCCAAGCTTATGGACTCTGATTAAGAGAACTTTGATTTCTTCTTCTCTCAATGCGATATTCACTTACAGGTTTTGGGGAAAAAAGGTAGAGATTATTGCAGTCTCTCGTGAGCGCAGAAAAACGGCCATACATAAAGATAATACGTATACCCCTTGCATATCGCACTGATTGTTAGTGTTAGTGACCCAAATTCTAAGAAAATATTAATGATTCTCAGTACTGACGTTTTTTTTTTTTTTCTAAAATATATCTCGTTTTAATCACGTTATTCAATGATTAAACCATATTGCTCACAATGACCGAGAATTGTGTATTTAGAGAGCCTATCGGTTTTCCTAACTTGCTCACATATCCGACCTGATTGTCTCGTTGCAAGAGTCATGATTGTACATCCCAGGCAAATCTGATTCTATACTATTCACAGCGACGGCTCAATGCTTGAGGTAATAACCGCAAATGCCTCGGCCAAAGACCCATATTACCATTCCCCAGTGGCTAAATGCCTCTCTCTAATTGGATGAAGAAGGGCGAGCATAATCATCATAATTCAAAGTCTTTGCTCGTTTGTAAATGGAAGTTTCCAAGCGAGAGACATTGCCGAGGGTATCTTGAAGTCTGGTTGAAAATTAGTGGCATTTTCCTTTAGCAAATGACAACTTATTACTTATGATGATTGCAAGGTAACTGCATAAACAGATTTTAGCGAGAGTCATATACAGTAAATAACAAATGCTTTTTCAGTGAAGTTCGCGATCAGATTTTCCCATGATTGGCCGTTGGCTGATCCATGTCAATCTTTTTTTTTTTTTTTTCTAATCGAACAAATATCAATCAGTGATATGATATCTGGTTACTCATGGAAGGTTGTAGAGCTTAAAGCAGAGTCATCAGGATTGTCTTTATTTAATTATATACACCATCTTCAATTAAGATTTTTGAGACAGATTTGGGTAAATAGCACACCAATGAGCATCCATTGTTAATTTTTCTCATCCTTCCATTTCAATATAATTGGGAAAAGTCAAAATCCTAAACAGCATATATTTACTAATTTCTCCAAATTTATCTAACTAATGTAAACCCTCCATTTCCTCTATTGGCTAAAGGTTTATTTATGATGTTTCTACTCTTTAATTAATCCTAGAATGGATAATTCTTAATTCATCTTCAAAACACAAAATTCAAAAATAAAAGATAAAATTTTAAAACGCCTTGTGAAAAACGAAATAACCAGTTTATTTGCTCGAAAGGAACTCCCTTCCATTTTTAGGTCAGGAAGCATTCTCTCTTCTCTCTTTACTCATCTCAATTGGGAATGGGGGAATGTGAATACGATGTAAAAAAGGAAGGAAATTTACATGAACATATACATACATACATACATACATACATAAATACATACATACATACATACATACATACATACATACATTGAAACTGTTTCCAGAGCTAGACATTTTCTTATTTCCATTGCCATTTCTTCCTATCTTTTTTCCAGAAAACAGTATATTCAGAGTGTTAAGATACTATTTACTGGAAGGTTTATTCCTAAGACATAGGCGAAATCATTTGATAATAAGTAATGCTTGATTCCTATTTTGAAATTTCTGATACTAAAATCTTTGTAAACAATACAGAAGATAGATTGATATATGTTTAACAACGTAAATAAATCTTACCATTTTATCATTATCATGTTCTTATTCCCTATCCGTTGATAACATAAAGCATTAGATATGGTTTCAATATTATCAATTCAGGTAACGTAGTGAATTGACGTACTATTAAATTCTAATTTTTAAGACCACTTTTGTACCCAAATCTCATTTAGAATAAAGACAATTCCTATGGTTGCTACCAGGACCTAATTTTTAAGGATAACTATTATAGGAAGTTTGGGGTAATGGAAATACGATAGTAAAATCTCACCATTATAATATTGCTCGTGTACACAAACTTCTTGCATCTTATCCTAAATGAAAAGGAAGTTAGTCATAGACCTTTTTAGATTATTATAATGACCTAAAGTTGATAAGCTGATATGTAGAAAACTTTCGAGTTTGTTCCATCGAAAAAGATGAAGCTAAATACTACAGGTGAAAGAAAAAAAAAGAAATAATAATTTCGAGATTGACCCATGAATGAAAGATTTAGAAATTCTCGATACATAATTACCGAATGGATTTACAGCTTAGTGTACGAAGTCATTTGGGAGTACATAATGGCTCTTTAATGACACCTGGAGTCCATGTTGGAAAAAAATAATTAAAATTATTCTCTTAATTTGAAAAGGAGAAAACAAATTAAGATCTGTTACTAATGTGTAAATATATATATATATATATATATATATATATATATATATATATATATATATATATATATATATATATATATATATATATATATATATATATATATATATATATATATATATATAGGTCAAAGTTGAGCAAAAGGTCGAGGAATAGACGGCCGTTATGGCTTTTTGTGCTTTACTGAGTGCCACTACAGTTTACTCTGTATTTGAATCATATTGTTTCATACAGTTGTATAGTTTTCTATATACCGAGACAGAAATGTATGGCTGCTACCTGCCTAACTGGAATATCTGAAAAGGTGCGTAAGGACATAAAGGTTGAAAACCCCGGCCAGTTTAGCAGAATAGATTTTAATTAAATGCTTCGTAACTTTTTCTTACCTTTGGCTATATTCGGAGATTAATTGGTGGCCTATAAGCATGTGGAAATATCATGGCCATGCCTTTAAAATAAGGTCAAAGAAGAGAGAGAAAGAGAGAGAGAGAGAGAGAGAGAGAGAGAGAGAGAGAGAGAGAGAGAGAGAGAGAGAGAGACTTGGTTTCAGATTTGAGATGATTTTGAAATATACCCATGGATTATAAATGCCTGATAAGAAATGCCCTTCCACTAAAACAGAAACGCAAACCCACAATGACTACATTATCGAACGCCAGGTTCCTCGCAGGGGAACAAAAGTGATGTGTATTGGATGAAATGTGTATACCATAATAAATACCGAATAAAAAATACGTGCATACATTCAATGGAGTATATTTTGATACTAGTATCTGAGTTATTTCCATACAATATGCAAAAAAAAATATTTCAATGGAAATATAGTAACAATGATAAAAAATTGGAGATGATTTTATTAATACCAGTACCTAGAAAGCTTCAATTTTTATAATGTGTTGTTTGATTGATTTGAGGTTACACATTAATAAACAGCGTCTTGTTTACTAGCCTCCCTGCTTTTAGTAAATAAAAAAAACTTATTTATCAGAGTTAGGTTATCGACTGGTAGAAAATTTTGAGTCTATGCAACATTTGCTGAATAAAAAAAAACAAGCAATAGAAACATCTTAGTAAATCTAACTAGAAATTATTAGAAGACTTGGAAATATATACATACACACATACACACACACACACACACACACATATATATATATATATATATATATATATATATATATATATATATATATATATATATATATATGTATATATGTAGATATATATATATATATATATATATATATATATATATGTGTGTGTGTATATATATATATATATATATATATATATATATATATATATATATATATATATATATACATTGCTCCATAAAAACTTGTCTTTCTACATCATCCGTTACTATAACAGAGCGGTCTCTCTTTTTGATGGGACTATGCTTCATCTTTGCCTTAGTCGAGATTTCATTAATAATTGTATGAGCAATTCTTACACCATAGCCAGACCCTGAATTCAGAGCTTTGTTAGCCTCATCTGTTTTACTGTCTAAATATTCTCTCACTCATTCCTGGCTTTTCGTTTGACCTCACTATTCATAGTGTAATTTTCGTTACTTCCATGAAAACGTTCAACAATCAATGAATAGACGTGAAGGGAATAATGTTATTTTTATACCTTGAACTGATGAACACCGTGATGTGCCCATGATCAGAAATTCATTCAGGAAACCGATAAAATAATAAGTACTATTATATATAGACTACAAGTATTTGGATAACTTGAAATAGTTTGCTCATATATCCTCCTACTTTTTAAGAGTATAAAGAAAATTGAGTTAAACTAATTTCTATTATTTTCGTAGGTCTTTCCATCGTTGTAATGCCGTTCCAGTTCTCAATAAATACATAGAAACCTCATGATTCCTGATGTATATGACACTGTGGTTTTAGATATCCTTCAATCAATATATTATTCCTCTAATACTTGAACGGTGATAATATTGTAATTCTTCAGTATAGATGGCATATACAGGAAAATATACGAATGTTAACAAAATTAAGATATGACACTACCTGTCAACTTTGGTTTGAGTATCCTAATTATGAATTAAAATCTACCAGAGAGTAATGACAGCCATGAACTGCATAATCAATTGAATGCCCAGAGAACTCTCTTTACATTCATTCTTTATTGAAATGGAGCTCTATAAATGAATAAAGATAGAGAGTAATCTATTTGGAAACCTTCTGCGTTAAATTCGCTTAGGAATAAGCTTTTTTTTTCCATTTAAATATGATTCTTTTCATTTTTTTAACAACAGGAGATGGAATGTTTAATTATAAGATATGACTTCAGACTTTCTATTATAAAAACATGATGGACATACATTTCTTTATTAATTTTCAGAAAACTATAAATAGAGAAAACAAGAAGCACTGCAATGCCTTACAAGTCAGAAAAATTTTACCCATATACTAAAGTACAATATTAAAAAAAATACTCTGAAATACCCGTTTATTCGAGGGACATAAGTCATAATTGAATAAAAACTGGATTTAATTCTAGTTTTAGTCAGTGATTGACAACATAAAAAAAGTATATAATGAAAATACCAATACCCCTGCTCTCTCTCTCTCTCTCTCTCTCTCTCTCTCTCTCTCTCTCTCTCTCTCTCTCTCTCTCTCTCTCTCTCTCTCTCTCTCTCTAAGTACTTTTCTATTACATGAATCTATCCAACATCAAGTAAATTCTAAAATGATTACTGAGTAGCATTATATATTGCGTTTTGAGAGTCATAAAATTCAATGAACAAGGATGAGAGAATACGTGCTAATTTGATCAGATCTTTTTTCCTCTTCCGATTAATAAAACGTCGTCTCCTCTGCTGTCGAATCTCTCTCTATAAAAGTAGACGGGAGAGTTAGCAATTGTAATAACTTCAAAATAAAGTTTTACTTTGTATGAAGATATATATTTATATTTAAAGTTAGCGCATTTCCGCAAGATTTGAGTGATTGAAATGTAATCTATTATTATATTGAAATATAAGAAAATATTCTTCTCAATTTTTACAATAAGAAAATTCTAAAATTTATACATGCCATAGAAAACAGTAAGTACACACCAGGTGACTTGATTTTGCTCTCAATTTGAAATATATCTATAAACAGACGATGATGGTTTCATGCAAACGTATGATGCAGAAAACTGTGACGCCAAGACTAATCTGGGACAATATTTACACACGCGGAACCTCTGCCATAATACTATACTTGCTCTGAAGCTAATGTGCCATGGAACAGATGCTGAAGCCATTGCATCGTCATATATATTCTAAAATGATTAAATCTCGAAACAGCATCTACAGCAATTGCTGTAATCTCGGAAACAGAAGTTGAAATGATACTTCTTTTACAGGAGCTCGCTCTCCATTTACTCTGAAATTAAACATTCCTTCTGCTCTTCTCTTCTTGTACAGTAATAAGGAGGTTCTTTAAATTGTGGATAGAAAAAATTGCAAGATATGTTGCGCAAGGACGGGGGAGGGGAGGGGTTTGTGGAGGAGGTGCTAAATGACCTTAAACTGACATCGTCAACATAGTCAATCAAAGGGAAGTTTGTGACGTCAGCGTACATTTGGTATATATTCAAAATATATACCAAATTAAAAATGGAGTAATTACTCAAAAGTGTCACTCATTGTGACACGTTATTAACAGAACCTAAAGTCCTTACGCCTTGACAACCCATTACATATTGAAATAAAAGCTAAAGCAGTTGAGCCTTGAAACTGAGGTCAAAGCTATTATGACTTAAACAGAAGCCAAAGACATTATGTCTGGGAATAGAAGCCAGAGCCAGGGTGATTTGAATCAAAATATAACATACAGGAACAATGAGATTTCCTAGACAAGGAGAGTTTAAGTGAGTTCAGTTCCAGGAGTTTAAGGAGTCGCTCACTCTCTTAAAAAGAAACAAGCCTAGTTTTTTTCATGTTGCATTGATTTCTCATTTTTTGCATCAATGTTTTTGCACATTAACATAAGTAAAATATTTTCCGCATCCCAAGAATCACGCGAAGAGATATTAAACACGAGACCTTTTACTTATATCTGCATTTGATATATGGTTTATATTTTATTGTATCTAGGAACATGTCTCTCTCCCCCCAACTCCCCTCCTATGCAATGATTAAATATGGGCAGTTAGGAAGAATTATAACACATGGGACAGAAGTGAATGTTATGTACTAATCATATACATTCTGATAATTAAGTTTTCACTGACAAGAGTCTATCTAAATTCTAGTTTAATAAAACAAAACCGATCATTAATTAATGCTTCTTATCAACTAAAACTAAGCTAAAGAAATATTTCTTTTTTAGCAGCGTTCACTTACACATATAAGTGTGAGTATATATGTATAAATAAAGCAATACAATAATTTTCCCTTTCTCTAAATGTTTTTCATTATATGGTAGCCAAGATTTTACATATTTTCCAATTTTATGGATCAAAATCCTAGTTTTACGATGTTCATTATTTATTTTACTAGACGGAACTCCAAATAAAAGCTAAGGACACGTAAATAAGAAAAATATTATCACTAAGTACTTAGGTAGAAAAATAAATGGATTATAAAAACATAAACTTTTCGCTCCTAGGTTATTTATTCATTCAAAAACCATTTGTAGAAATATAATATTGTACTTACCAACACCAACCTATGCTGAATAAAAGAAGAAAAAATAACCTCAATGGTGTTTCGATAAAATTGCTAAATAGGAACTTAACATTTGGGATTGCACTGCTCCTATGGTTAAATCAACTTTCTTGTAGATAGATAGAAATAAGTACTACGTAAAAAAAAAAATTAACTCATAATAAAGATAAGTGCTTTAGACAGGCATCCCGTTATGGGAAGCTACCACGAAAACCTATCTTGTATATGACAGATATACCACCATTATTATTATTATTATTATTATTATTATTATTATTATTATTATTATTATTATTATTATTATTATTATTTCTAAAACTAATTTTTACAAATATAATTTTTGGATATATGCCAAGATTCGCTAATATAAATTCTGTAAAATGTCCTTATTCATTCAAATAAACAAACAACATTCTAGAACTGTATTAAATATTTTGTAACTGGGTGTACAAATATTTTGTTTCATTAAAATAGCTTTTGTTCTTTTACATTTCATTTGTTGAATTACAGGAAAATGTAACACAGAAAATTACTTGTGGATTTTTCAAAACCTATCAATTTTTATGGACACGTTAAACTGAAAAAAATAATATTTGCAGCTTCAGAAATTTCAATAATATAAGATTCAACTATATAGATTTTTTAAGTATTTTGAGAACTCAGATTCGAAATACTATTACCAAATTTTGATTTGAATCCTACAACAATATCATCACAATAGTTGTGTTTAGTATTTTGACACAAATCTCGTGTATAGATGACCGTATAGCTATAATGGTATACCTTGTTTTGATAAATGATCTCTCTCTCTCTCTCTCTCTCTCTCTCTCTCTCTCTCTCTCTCTCTCTCTCTCTCTCTCTCTCTCTCTCTCTCTACAAATAAAGTAATGTTTGGAACGGAAAGTGAAATATTTTCACGATCATAAACAACCTATAATAACTATATATATTTTAACAAGTATCGTACTTCTGAATTTCGAACTGTTCTATTCATTAATCTACTTCTATGTACTTTCATTCCTGACTTTGTACTTGTAACCTCAGAAAACCCATTTCCCCCCCAAAAAAAGATAAAAACATAATTATTATCTTTTTTTTTACGGACACCTACCTTTTAAGTGCTGTCTGAAATATTTGCCAATAATCATAAGCCAGTTGCGCACAAATATCCAAGTGCAACAGTTTGTTGATATTAATTTCATTATAAAACTTCTCAGGTCTTAGTCTATCTTCCCTCTCTTTTTTGTTTTTGTTTTTTTTTTATTTTTTTTTTTAATTAAGGGAATAATTTGAAGTATAGTTTTCCCACTCCGGTACCAGGTGTCAGTGAAGACCCATTCAATATTCTTTAACGACTTCGAATATGAAACTATAAATCCATCCGGCAATTTTAATTCAAGAGTTTCACATCATTTGAGGAATTACTTCCCAAAAGTCCCATTTATGACTCAATATTAAAATCGATTTGCAGTTCTTCCGTATGTGGTGTTTATCTTCGACTTATCGATCAAATAAAGTCGAAAGAATTTGGCAAAACATTAGTTCCATAATATTTGGATTTATCCCTTTTTAAACGAGGTGAAATGGAATATATATATATATATATATATATATATATATATATATATATATATATATATATATATATATATATATATATATATATATATATATATATATATATATCGATAAAGACTCCGTTTCAATTTCACCAGGTTAAGATTTTCTTTCATATGTCTTACGTTGGGATGCAAGAATTTTGTATACTATAACAATATTATAATGATGCGTTTTTATTATTGTATGGTTATCTATGTTAATATCAAAAAGTTAATGTCAATATTATTTCTAGGCAATTTTTTTTTTTTTTTTAATCGATGTGATGCCTTACTAGAAACTCTTGATTAATCTTCAAATTTTAAAAGTTATTAATACATGTCTACACTATACAACTTTAAAAGATTACTTTGTTAAAATAGCCTGTAATTTCTGTTTACATACCTGATTTGCTAAATATCAACATTATTTTCTTTTAACATCAAACGCGTAAACCTTTCAGCAAGTGAAATGTCGTCGGATAGAAGAGAGAATGTTCCCAGCCATGACCATCGAAGAGAACTACATTACAGTAAATAAAATGGATTTTTTTTCCTAAAACTTTTAAACTTTGTTCTTATCTATTCTTGATGTTTTTGGTATAAATATGAATTAATGATTATTCTCTCTGGGATTAACGAGTTGCAAGATCATAAATAACCATTTAGTAGATGGCTAGAAGGTTTCGCATAACCTGGAACAATTTTAGAAAAAGGGTAAACGTGTGTGTTTTGAACTGGTTATTCTTCATAATCCTAGAAAAGGGAAGGATGTAGAAGAAAAAGAACGGAAACTTCTTAACATAGTATTGGACGGAATTTGTCTCGCAAATATTACTTGAAGATGTTATACAGTTAGATAGAGACAATTTCCATTAATCTATTTGCAACTCTAGTAGTTTTCGTGGGGTACCAGATGTCATAATCCTGATCAATATTTGTTTGATAATAATGATAATAAATTTCAGGTGCTATTCTATTGTACATGAATCCTTCACCAAATGCTGTTAATTCAGTTATCTTTGAAGGGTTATAAGTTGGAACACGTCATTTGCTAAATAAAAATCCTTTAATACCTAAAACTAAAGGGGGCAACCAGTATAGCACCTCCGCCAGAGTAGCTTTTTCCTCAACCTTTTGCTCGACCTTGATCTTAACCTTGTCCTTTGACTTTAACATTTATTATTTGACGTAGAGTTTACTACAATTAAAAATGAACCGAGTTTGAAATTTCTATTACAGCGATGTCCAAACTTAAGGCACATTATGTAAATCGGACATTTTGTTTGACTGTGACCTTGACCTTTGACCTTAACCTTCCCAAATTTTATAATGTCCAGCTTTTTACGTAAAAGTTAATCCAAGCAAGTCTCATTACTATGATGGAAATTCTGGCTAGGAAGCTGTTCACAAACAAACACACACACACAAATGAATACAGAAAGAGGAATAAAAACAAAACCTCCTTCTAACTTCGTTTGTAAAGGGAATAACTTCAATATAACATTGGCAATATCCCTCGCTTGGACACTTTCATTTACAATGGACCAGACATTTTTAATTTACCGACGTTCATAGTGCCCGCTCTATTGCATTGAATTACAGAAAAGCATTCACCGCAGATTGCTGTTAATGTAAACCTTTGGCCGAAGCATTTGTGGTTAATATCTCAAACATTAACTGTCGTTGTAATTAATGTAGAATTGCTCTTGTCATGAATGCCTCCTGTGTAGAAGTCGAGAAAACTAATAGACCTTTGAAATACATAATTCCCAGAGAATGTGAGCAGTAAGTTTTTTTTCATTCGATAGCTGTATAAAAGTAAAATATGTTCTAGTTATAGACCATTAACATTACTTTATGCTTTACGTTCCGGGGGAGAAATTGCCAATGCTTTTTTTGTAAACTTTGGCGGTTTTAGTCAAGTAATTCACTTACTATTAAAAACTCTCCTTGTACACTATATGGCATATGGTGATTTTATTATTATTATTATTATTATTATTATTATTATTATTATTATTATTATTATTATTATTATTATTATTAGTGAAAATCAATAATATTTACTATAGATGTGGTTCCTTAACCATGACAATTAGTTTCAAACGTAAGTTATTGATAAGTATCTCTCTCCCCAAAAAGCAATTACTGAATAAGGCGTTTTTGAAATACGAACCAAAAGTTCTCTTAATCAGAGTCCATCATTTCGGGAGATTATGAGATTCTGCAAATGGAATTCTAACATAATTTCGGAAAATGTGAATGCACAATGTTTCCCCTTCAGGTCATGAAATAATTAATCCAGTTACTTAATCCCCTTTTCCCGAAACAAACAAGTTGTCCATTTGCTCTCGGTGGTAGTTTAATGTTTATTTCATTAATCTTAATATGAATGGTGTTATTAATTTTCCCATTCAATATATTTATTCCGTTTCGTTTTATTGTGGCCATTTTTATTTTCTCATAACATTCTCTGGTAAGAAAGGACACCATCGTATCAAAACCATTCCAATTTATTTAAATGATCCTATTCACAGAAATTATACTATCGTTATTTACACATTAACTAAAACTCCAATTAAATGGTTTTTATGCAAGAAATAAAACTCCTTTAGCATGGCTCAAAATTTTAGCTAGAAATAATGCTGAAAAAAAGTAACCTATATCATTTACTACTAGTAGTTAAACAGCAACTAACGGTATCCATCACCAACCAAACTAAACTGTATTTCATATAATATCAAAGATATTTCATGGCCCAAAAAGACGCTATTGGAAGAAAATGTGTTTTCGTCCCGGAATATATGTTAGTTGTAGAGAAAATGGGCAAGTAGTTGCCAAATAGTGTGTATATAAGATCGTTTCGTAGTACAACGGCGACCAACTTCAAATGAATTCTTGGATTCTCTCAAAACTCTGACCAGTTAATTTATCTATTTGATATCGCAATATTTTTTCATTGACACATAGTCGTTTCATGATGCATAGAAAGAGATATGGGTTCTGTTATATTCTTGACATTTGAAAAAAAAAATCAATCTTATCAATAATCTAAATCAAACTTATACATTATATTTACAGTCAGTTCATAGTATATATAAAATAAGAGAAAGGTTTGCTCTCCCCCACAAATACTAATCCTCTTACAATACCATTCAAAACAGATTTCTGATAAAAAAATCTGTTCCTCTCTCTCCGGGGGAGGTGTGCATTTGCTCTCTCTTGTCTATATGGTATTTGGAGGACACTCCGTACGGGATAGAATGGGCTATGCAGTAGACAGAAATACAACACAAAATATAGATACAATGAAAATCACTCCAAATGATAGACATTTTACGCCAATTTTTTTTTTATATAAAATTTATATAACAAATATAATATAATTTTTACTCACTTCTCCATTGCACCTTTTTAATTAAAATATAAAACAGCCAAAGTCGAAAATAAAATCCTATCGATATCGGTATTACACAACCTCATCAACAACCTCCCTCTGGTTGAGGGCAAAATTGAACTGAATAGGCGAGGTAAGGGAAGGAATAGGCACTCCTTCATCCGTCATTTTACATGTCGGGTTTACGGCTTAATTTTGCATCACAAAAAGCATCATCCCTGTTTCGTCATTTTCCAAATCGCTACAACACTTGCGCTTGTAACCCTCGATCGGGGATCACTAACCGTTTCCGGAGAAAATAATTAATCTTCCTCGCTTTTCCCTTATTTTAACTCTTATTAAGTATACCTTATTCACATCTACACATTCTGTAACACTGCCTAGCCTCGATGCTGAGCCTTAATCCCGTAGCCATATACTGTATGTGTTGTGGGAACCGCTTCAGTCCCCGCAAACAGGAATCATATAAACATATCATTAATTCTATATCAACCCGATGGCTCAAATCTAACCAATTTAACCTATCTCTCTTTTTTTTTTCTTATATCAAGTTCACTCAGGAGTACGTCTTGCTAGAAACAACAAAACCTTCACATTAATTTACTTAACTATATCAAACACTCACATAAGAACGTAGAGTTATCATAGCGTTTATCTAGAGCACGTCAGAAGACGAAAATAAGGCCTTTTCAAACAACAATAACAACAACAACAAAATTTGTACTTATCAACCCACAGAACATAGTGTATGCAAGGAAAAATTAGTATACTTAGAGTAACATTTGAAAATTACCTGTTCCGAAATCACATGGATGTGTGCCTGATGTTCAGGCACTGCTCCGCTAATAATTTATTTATTTATTTTTTTTTTTAATCACTACTGTGTTAGATTTAACCTCCATTACTCGGTACAGTCCGAAGTACGCTGCTTCTAATTTGAGTTTTCTAGATTTTAATTGTTTCAAATATACACGATCGCATATAAACCCCTTCACCGGTCCAATTTTGAACCATCTAACGTATTGTAAGCAGTGTTTTTCCTTAGCTCTTTTCAAAAAACTTTTAGTGGTGCTTATTAGTCTCCTTAAGAGATTTAGTAAATAGACTCAGTATTGCCCAGTGAGATAATCAGGCAACTGTTGTGGGTTAATCAGGACTGTATACAGTAACATAGGATCCTGTTACTAATCTAAAGAGAAAGGCGTGTCCCTGAGCGATACATTATATGCAACATTCAAAGCATGATCAGCCGTAGAACGTAAGGCGTGCCAATGACGGGGGTCATCAGCCACTTAATTGCGTAAAATTCGCACCACTTCCCTGTTATGGGATTTCTCTATGTCATTAGCTGAAAGCTATATTTGGTCACTGTAAAGTGTTCCATTTTCATCAAATCTGTGACAGAATTCATCATCTTATTTATAAACTCCAGACCATTATGACATATCAAATTTTTCAGTGATAAAAGAGCACAGCGCCTGGGCTAATGCATTTTCTGATTTATCCTACACTTTGCAGGTATGGGTGTAACAAGTAAATGCATCCACAAATACATATATATCCTTATGTTTGGTTAAACTAGTAGGAAAGGGTTCTACCACTTCCATGCGCACCTTATAAAATTTAACTGGAATCCCTGGCCAGTTTTTTGGCTTCCGGTAGAATGTCTTAATGTTATTTGAAACAATTAGATGCATGACATTTTTCTTTCCTAACCAAAAGAGTATTCACGTGATCTCCTTAATTTTATATTATTCCCCAAATGCCCTCCAGTCTCTTCTTCCAAATCTTTAGGGGTTGGTAGCTGCGGTTCATTGCATATGTTCTCGTGGCTGCTACCTTTCCAGAATCAAAGGATTTAATCTCCGATATATTTCTTCTGACAAACTGTCTAGAATATTTTGCATGACCATCACTACATATGGAAACGAGCGGTTGTCATCGAACAAATAGCCCCTTTACTAATCTGCGAATATGCTTATGGGCTCTCTTTCGTATCACCCACTAGGAGGTTAGCAACTTGAGTAGCAAACGAATTGCAATCTCGAAAAAAAGATAGCGTTGCAGAACTGAGAACTGTCTCACCCACTCGAAATTTTGATTGATAATTTTCATTCATATCACCTTTTCTTGCGTCGGACCAGGTTTATTTCTCAATAAAACATCATTTATTTCAGTATAACCTATTACTCTTTTTTGTGGCCAACACATTATCTCCATTTACGTAGCTTTTTTTTTAGCAATCAAATTACTTGCATTGCTTTATCGCTTTCTGACCATTCCTGTGTGGCTACTTCAAAGTCTCTCAAAAACACTTCCATCAACTGAAAATCTACATTAGCCTTTGTTCGTCAAAAGGCCATTGAGTTGTGGCAATTTACGATTTATGACGTTTTGATTATCTTCACTCAGTTGTACTTATGAGCTTACACTCATATGCTTTTAAACCTTGCTTCAGAACCTGGAATTGGTAATCTTCCTGTATAACTAATACCCTATCTTTTAACTCGGTTACCTAACATATTTTCTCTAAGTCCTCCGGTTGCTGTCCTCGTCTATATTCTTCATCGACATAAAAAAAAAAAAAAAAAAAAAAAAAAAAAAAAAAAAAAAAAAAAAATGCTCCTTCGTTTTCATCTCCGGCAGCAGCAGTGTGTGTTGTGTTAAACCATGTTTACCTATACATCTTGAACTTTTACTTTACCACCTTAAAGTACACCTTCGCTCACATCATACTTCAACAGATGTGTTCCTTCACACGCCTGCAATTATGTCCCATTCTGACGGATAATGAGACATCGGACCATACGCATTTTTCACAATATTGCAAAAGGTTATGAATAATATTGTGCAGTGAGATACTCCCAGGGGAATACCATATTGCTTATTTCTGAGCAAGAAAGGAATTGTTGATCTGTCCATATCTTAAATGTACCAGATTTGCGGTAACCTCCGTTGTGATGGAAATATGCTGTCTCCTATGCAACTTAAGACACGTCACCTATAACAGAGTTTAACGACCTCAAAAAATTATGGATATCTGTTATAATCCTCTTACGAATGCTAATAATCTCACTGTATAAAACTAACATCTATATCTACATATTTTCTTTATATATATATATATATATATATATATATATATATATATATATATATATATATATATATATATATATATATATATATATATACATATATATATGCTTGTGTGTGTATGTGTGTGTATGTGTTTGTGTTCGTAAAATTGTTTAGCTTGGCTTATAAGGCTATAGGTTATTTTTCAAACAATATTTGGTTACTTAAAAATAATCTAAAAATTAATTACGCAGTGTGAGATAATGTTAATTATGAAAAGTTATATACTGTAGATATTTTGAGGATATATTCCTATTAGGATCCAGTTTAACCTATTTCTCTGGCCTTATTTGGAAAATATCGTCGAATACTTCCTCCAGGTTCAATTAATGAATCCAATAGAAATTTATTATTAACTGGAAATGGGATTAATCCAAGAAAAAATGCATAGTTCATTAGCTATAAAACCACGTCAAAAGTAATAAATAAAGTTTAATATAGTTTTCTATGTATATTGTATATAGTTATCAAGTGAGAATAAATTACATCACTCACTCCATCAGTGATGCTGGAAAGAAAAAGCATTATATATATATATATATATATATATATATATA
Source organism: Palaemon carinicauda (assembly GCF_036898095.1). Classification (NCBI taxonomy): domain Eukaryota; kingdom Metazoa; phylum Arthropoda; class Malacostraca; order Decapoda; family Palaemonidae; genus Palaemon; species Palaemon carinicauda. The sequence continues at coordinate 21,243,114 of NC_090747.1, forward strand.
TATATATATATATATATATATATATATATATATATAAAGAATATGAAATACTACAATAAAAATAAGGGGAATTTCGAAAGATAGTAATGTAGTACTTCAACATTTTCCTCCCAAGGAAGAGAGGATCATATAATTTTTAATTATGAAATCGAGGTTAAAGTCTTACTCCTTGAAAAAACATAATCATTATCATAATATATGATTTTTACGTAATCTCTGACTGTTGTTTTTTTTGTGAAAATTAGTCCTTCTTTGTTGTACATATTTTACTTCATTTGTATCAGTCATAATAATAATAATAATAATAATAATAATAATAATAATAATAATAATAATAATAATAATAATAATAATAATAATAATAATAATAATAATAATAATAATAATAATAATTTTTAGTTCGAAACCATTATATTATTATTTTTTTTATAATAAACCAATCAACAAAATAAGTAAAGCAAGTTTTTCTTAAGAATAAAAATCCACCAATTTATAATAAGTGTTTCAAACCGCATGAATATTTTTTTTTTATTTAGGACGACCATTTCAAAAATGTAAATTTAATGTCAACTGGATATTATCGAGTATTCTGGCCATAGAAACGAGGCAAGAGACTTCTGTCGAAAGTTTTTATTTTTTGGAAAACATTTATGATTTGAGAAAAAAAATATTACAAGAAGCAAAATATAAATAAATTAGAATTCTTATTAGAAATATATGATGAAGGAGTTTTTTATCATTGTTGCACCACGTAGTTCATTGTTCAAAATGACATACTGACTAGGTACTTTAAAGTTAACGTTCCAAGAAACGTACATGGCTCATCTCAAGTCTCGGTACCTTAGTGAAATTATTTTTTAGTTAGATTTTTTATCAATTTTCGTCGGCAATACACATAACTTCCTTACTACTCAGCATAACTCTCACACACCTTTATTGGGAAAAAAAAACATTTTATCTTTAATCATACTTATCTCATTCTACTACAAAATGATACATCAAATCAATAATCATTGTTTATAACTGAATTTTTGAAAAATCGATAACCTTTCATATGATCCTAGGTAATTTCCAGAACATCCAGCTTCCTCCATTTGAACAGTTAAATACATCATTTGTATTATCATTAAGCAACAGGAATGAGTGACTGCTGTATATTCCTTTTTTCTTCTTTCATTCTAAATTTCATACCTTATAGGGCTTCTAATTTCATTCTATTTGGTGAATATAACTTTTTTTCTAACTTCGATTGGATTTAAAAACTGCAACCGTAATCTACATCATCTGTAAAAGTTAATTCTTAAGGAACCAGTGTACAATTTACATCACTTAAGTTACCTAAAATATTTATCGATTCGAAATCTCCTTCAACTTATTATTTATGTCGGAAATGTGTAGTTCTAATGGAAACATCTCTATGAGAGAGAGAGAGAGAGAGAGAGAGAGAGAGAGAGAGAGAGAGAGAGAGAGAGAGAGAGAGAGAGAGAGAGAGAGTACCAACATCTGTACCAATCAATATACTGTATTTTGTATCCAAAATAGATTTTTTTTTCCTTGGGCCTTCATTAACATGTTTGATTCTGAATTCAAAGTTTACTATCAGGGTTTTATTATAGCTAATGTTTGTGTGATAAATGTAAGAAATTGTAATTCCTTATCTATTTCGAAAAATAATGTTTTTCACCAAAAGATACAGTAAACGTTTTGGTTAATCCTCATACTTCATTGAATAATAAAGCAGTCATATTTACATCTCTGATAATTTTTCATTCATATTCTCACCAAATGAAAAATGAATAATTGGAATTTTTAAATAAGTGTCCAGCATCGGCTGTAAATTGTATTATGTAGCCCCCTCCCCCCCAAAAAAAAGAATATTCTCCTCCCCGCAAAATCAGCATTTTTTTCTCAAATAAAAAGAAATAAAATGTTAGCTTAGCAGAAGATGTTTTCTACTACCAATTTCTCCTAAAAACATTGAGAGGCTTATCAGAGAGCCTCACATGTTTGTTCGTGGAATTTACTGCGTATCTTTTGTCTGAAAAATGAAAATTCTTTCGGATTTTGATATTATCTTAAAAATTATTATCTAATTTTCCGTTCCTGGTGTTACTCCTCGTGGCAATGAAGTTCATGATGCCAGTGTACATTTGATATATATGCAAAATATATACTTGGGAATTGTATAATTTATTGACACTTTTGAGCGCTCACTCAGTTTTTAACTTAGAATATATTTTGAATATATATCAAATGTACGTTGGCTTCACAAACTTATGTTCATGTACGCTGGTATCACGAACTCTGTTTGGTTGAATAAGTTGACGATGTCAATTCTAGGTCGTTTAGTGAGGAAGTAAAGTTATTTTTTACAAAGCCCCTCCCCACCTTGCTCAACATATCTTGCCATGTTTTGCTTTCCCAGCATTCGAAGAGCTTCCTAATTACTATGCAAGAAGAGGAGACCTCCACGATTGCATAATTTGGGAGTAAATGAAGAGCGTAGTCTTGTAAACAAATATACTCCATTTACCTAGTTTCACTTCATCCCACTAGCAAAAACTGTTTTATATCAAAACAATCTTGATAAATGAAACTGTAAAATATCATTAGGTTGATCGTATCCTCCGGCTGAGGATCAAGAAAAAATGATACTTTGTTTACAATTTCAGGCAAAACTAAACTAAATGAGATACACCCAATATTTTCAAAATGCATGTATAGGCTACACACCCACACTAATAAGCACACACACGTTTATATATATATATATATATCTATATATATATATATATATATATATATATATATATATATATATATATATATATGTATATATATATATACACATTTTTATGTCATGCTGGCATCGAACCCTAGCCCCTTCAAATAAGAGGACAGATCGCTTCCAACCTTGTCACGAGAGGCTCAAAAGAAGTTGGAACCTAACTGCTAAGTGCAATTCAGGATTCACCTGGCAAGACATCAGTCTCTTACCACTGACTTCCTATTCAAACTCCTTAGTTCCTTTGGCAGGTGTCTTGGGGAAGCCTATAGGTCTCTCTGCTGAGTCATCAGCAGCCATTGCCTGACTCTCCTTGGTCCTAGCTTGGATGGAGATGGGGCTTAGGCGCTGATCATATGGATATATGGTCAGTCTTTAGTGCATTTTCCTGCTCGATAGGGCAATGTCACTCTCATTTTGTCTCTGCTATTCATGAGAGACCTTTAAACATTTAAAGCTTCTGCTGCCGACTGGTCTCTCTCTCTCCTTGTGGATGGATGGCAGGAATCAGAAAACCGAGTGTCCTCATCAACTGTTTTTTTCCACAACATGGTCTGGATAGCAACAATTTCAGAGTCGGGTGACTTTGCTGTTTGGTGCCTAACTGTCCATTGCTGGGGACATGAATGTAGTAGGCGAATTCCTGATCCCGAGGAGATTGGGTATAATAAAGTCAGGCAGACCTTGCTGCTTAGCTGACAGCTGATTCCAGACTTCCTTTATACGGTTTGTGCTTGGGGGTGTGTTCCAATTTGATGGCTTGTCAATAACCTGTGGTAAATCACAATCCCTTGTCTCCAAATGGCGGCTGTCCCTTTACACGTGGATTTCTCCTTCGTTAAGCACGAAGATATCTTTACTTCCTTGTGTTTGTAATAATACAAGTAAAAAGTCTAAACCTCCTGTGGATACAAATGTCTTTCTTTCTTAATTAATGAAATAAACGTATTCAAGACACCTTGAGGCCATGTATCCTATGTTTACTGTGAACACTATACGCAAATACTTTAACACAGAAAAAAAAATATTATTTTAGTGGCTTTCCAATGATGACCAATAATGAATCACTAATTTTGTTTAAGTGCTTAAGGAAACTATTCACTGTACGATCAGTGCAAAACAAATAGTTTCTATTACCTTCAAATGTCCAAATTTAGTTCTAAACCTTTCTTCCATAATTCTTCATAATCAAGATGTTAATCATCACATAAAGATGGGACAAACTTGGAGCATAAAAAAGGACATTTTATGAATAATTGAACGTTATACTATAAAAAAAGGCTCCTAATATCTTTGGCCGTTTGTGTTTGATTCAAATAAACGATAATTCTTCCTCTCTATTCTAATGACTTTAAAGGCAGATCAAATTACAAAAATCTAACATCTCAATGCTATTAAAAAACAATCATTGAAAACATCATAAATCATAGATACACCTTAAAAATTCTGTCTCTTTCTGTTTCCCCCTCTTTCAGTGGAAGATTAATTGTTTATTTGCCTCATTGCCAATATTAACGTTCATGTCTTCTCAACACTCACTGTTATATATCAATTTTCAAAGGGAAAGGGTGCAAAGAATATAACTTAAAACTTTGCATTTACCGTACACCTTTTTCTGTGCAATTATGACGGAACTTAGAATACAAACAAAATTCATATATTCACCTCTTTCACATCTTGAAATATTTTAATACTTTCCTTTTCTTCAATCTTAGTAGTTATATTCAGGTTGCCTTCATTAAAATATTTCTCCAATATCACTTTTTACCCAGTTTCTATATTATGCCGTTTATCATTTATACTAAAAACATTGTTTTCTTTTGTTGCACCTAATAACAGTCAATGCACCACCTATTGTAAGTAGTAGGTTGGACAGGGCACCATCTATTCGTTGAGATACTATCACTAGAGAGTTATTGGGTCCTTTGACTGCCCAGATGGTACTACATTGGATCCTTTTCTCTGTATACGGTTCATTTTCTCTTTGCCTACACGTGCACTGAATAGTCTGGCCTATCATTTACATATTCTTCCCTTTCCTTATACAGCTGACAACAATGAGATTAACAAAACAATTCTTCTCTCAAGAAGTTAACTACTGCACTATAATTGTTCAGTGGCTACTTTCCTCTTGATAAATATAGAAGAGACTTCTTAGCTAGGGTAAGCAGCTCTTTTAAAAGGAAACTCCATAAAATAAACCCATGTTCTCTAGTTTTGGGTAGTCTCATATTTCTGTACCATGGTCTTCCACTGTGTTAGGTTGGAGTTTTCTGGCTTGAGGGTACACTCGGAGGAGCTGTTCTGTTTTGTTTCTCTTCTTCTTGTTTTGTTAAAGTTTTTTATGGTAAACATGGGAAATATTTATTTCAATGTTGCTATTGTTGTTAAAATATTTCATTCTAATCTTTAATTACTTCTCTTATTCCCTTGTATCCTTTCCTCACTGGGCTATTTTCCCTGTTGGAAACCAAGGGCTTACAGCATCCTGCTTTTCCAACCAGGGTTGTAGATTTACAAGTAATAATAATAATAATAATAATAATGATAATAATAATAATAATAATAATAATAATAATAATAATAATAATAATAATAATAATAATAATAATAATAATAATAATAATAATAATAGAAGAAAAAAACCCTTTTGTTCTACTGTCCTCGTTATAATATCAATCCTACACATTATTCAGTATACTTGTAAAGGTTAAATCATCTATGAGACTGTACATTCCTGTTCAATAATACCCCTAATTTTACTGTATGGACATGAGTGGTGGTGTAGCAATAAAAAAATCTCCAATGCATTTATTAGATTAGCAAACAAAGGTCTCAGAAGAATATTTGGAGTTGAATAGCAGGACATGATTGGGAATGAAACTATGATAGAGATTACTCGAGTGTCATATGTGGATAAGATGATGATGAGGAGTAGATGGAGAAGATTTGGCCAAGCTCTTCGGACTCCCTAAGAATGATAGGTATACCAAACCTTCAATTGCGCTCCACAAGACACTGAGTTTGATGACCCAGGCCTACATCGCTGAAAACTATCAAGAGTGTAGTGGGATATGATGAGTGGAGAAGCATTGAATAAAGAGGTTAAGCTAGAGACGACTTGTGAAATCTAACCGAGGCTCTTTGCGTCAATTGGTGTAGGAGATGAGGATATATAAATAACCACACAGTTGCTTACTCGAGATTTACGTGTATTATGATAGCAATAATTTTTTCTAACACCCTCAACTACCATTCTCTTTTAATCAGATTCACTTGTTTAAAAAATAAAAAAATAAATCCAGGAACTACTGTCAGTGCAATATCAATTGAAATTGGTTGTTGTTTTTAGTAATGACCACCAACGCTTCAGCCAAAGGCCTCCATTAGCATTCGTGTCCGCCTAATGCCTTTGCATAAGTCGGGGTAAAGGCCACCATAATGACCGCCGTAAATTCTAATTCCCTGTTTAAGAGTTTCCGAGTAAGAGACACTACCAAATTGTAAGCCGGTGTGAATAAAAGACGTTATTTATTGTGGGCTTTAATTATGACAGAGTTCAATGCAGTTTAGAATCTTTTCGATAATCAAGGAAGTTAAGGATAATCTGGAAAAACTGTGTTTGTAACATGATGTCTATCTTTGGATAATGTCGCTCAATACGGGTCAAGTCATCACTCCGATGTGCGACTATCACGGTTGATCCAGTGTATTTTCAGTTGGTCACAAAATTTAGATGAGTCTTTTTCCATCATCAAACATTTATTTTGCCTTAATGTGTGATACAAATGGGTTGGAAATTGAAGTACAAAGACCATAATTATTAAATTTCTTAGATACTGTAAATCATTTGTTGGTAGGATAATAAAAGATTGGAATTTCATGAAATCAAAGTTCCTCTCAAAAAATGATTACTTTAATAATGCTTTTCGGAAACAGGAGGCTATCCCCTGAATGTCCTATTATAGTACTCTACAGCGCTTTATCAACAATCAAAACTTTCATAGGAAATTAAACGAGTAATATATAGTCATTAGGAAATATATAAAAAAAAGTATAAATGAGATAAAAGGATGTTCTTTTGCATAATTACCTTTTTAACAGAAATGACCTTCGACTAAACCTTCCAGATATCAAAATCCATATCCGTGGGCTGAGATCTTATTTATGAGAAAGGAACTTCATTATTCTGCCTTTAAGTCTGATTTATTGCAAATGGAGGGGGAATTCCACATTAGAAAATAATAGTGGCTCAATATCCGATAAAAAAGTGACGTTTACCTTAATGAACGTAATTTTTGTCAGACCCTTCCTTCTAACTGTGATTTTGATGAAATTAATTTATGGTTATTATCATAAAACATGCAGCTTCCCTGACAAAGCTTAAGGTATGTTTGTTAATGAAAACTGGAAAGTTTTCCTTTTCACTCATACGCCATATATGCTTAATGTGCGTTTTTTCCTTCATAACGAACAAATTATTGAAAACTAAAGGCATAATTTTTAATTTTAGATTAATTCTCTAGAAAAAAAGTCCATTTGACAAAATGTGTATTTGGGCAGTTTTAAAAGAACTTTTGGAGAAATTCTAATCACGAGAAGACATTTCGAATACTATTCCCTATTAGGACTTTAGATCAGGTATGTATCTAAAATTTCTTCACAGTTTCTGAATTATTTTTATGATTTAATGTAAATACACAGTGCAATTATTTATTAAAATCTCTGTCGTTAAAGCCTAAAATTTCTTCTATTTATAATTATAGTTTGTATCATGATATTACTTTACCCTACCTTCCTATAAATAGCAAAAAAAAAAAAAAAAAAAAAAAAAATTACTTGATTTAGTGAGTCCGGGTTAAGTCTCTTGTCAGGGAGGGAAGAACAAAGAGGAGAAATTTCAATTACGTTTTTTCCCACCAACATCAAGAGAAACGTCAAGATATATAGATAGATTATTCATATCATTATCAGAGAGAGAGAGAGAGAGAGAGAGAGAGAGAGAGAGAGAGAGAGAGAGAGAGAGAGAGAGAGAGAGAGAGAGAGATGGTTCTTAGTAATCAATAAACTCAAGAATAGATAAAATATCTCTTCTAGGTAAAATAAAACTTCGGGAATGTACTAGAGAAATGCAAGATGGTATTTGACTATATTACTTTCTGCCTACTAGAATTTAAGTCCAGGAAAAAGTAAAATTATTTTTATATACATAATATCGGAAAGAGCCATAACCAAGTATTCTGATCTATAAATGTTAAGAATATCATATAATTTTGATTCACTGGATTATCAAGTGAAGTGAAAAACATTTACATATACTGTATATCTTAAAAGATAAAGAAAAATAACCCTGAAGGGCATTGACATATAACTTCAAAGCTTTCGCATACTGTCTAACTAATTATGTAAGATCATTGATTACTTTTTATTGCTACTCAAAGAAAGAGAAAACATTAGGACTACAAAATGGACTGATTTAAAT
>NC_090747.1:21258880-21278880 GCF_036898095.1 Palaemon carinicauda
CTCATAATTGTGCGAAAAATTAAAGTTGTTGTATCGTACGTAAAATAGGCAGTATGTGACAGGAATAGAAAGATGGAATATTCGTTGTAAGATTTCCTACCATACATGGTGTTTTACTTTGAGCTATTTCTTTCCCTCGGGAATCATGCGTGACAGAATTCCTCAATATTTAAATGAACTATCATACGAATCGGAAAAAATTCAGTCACTACCCAGTTATGTTTGGTGTTTAAAAACTAAAGTACGAGGTAAATATGACAGCAGATGCTCTGAGTCTTAGACCTGGAATGGATCATTTACCAGCAAGTGGTGGATGATTTGGTTCATTTGTGGCCAGCAACGGTGGATATATTTGTCACTACAATGAACCACAGACTTCAGGCTTACTTCAGTCCTTATATCGTTCCGGGATCAGTGGGAACAGGTAATATTGTTCAGGATTAAAGGAATCATCAGGGATATGCTTTTCCTCCGTTTCTTCTGATAATCAAGAGATCCCCATTAAGAGTAACCGCTCTGTGAAAGACTCATAAGGATAATATATCTTATCAAGCACCACTCAATCTATTGAAGAGATCTTACGTTGCATAGATCTTACTATACAGTGACCAAAGCCTATCAGCATATTTTATCTGACAACGTGTAAATGATAACCACACCTCTCCTTATGAATGACTCGTTCCGTTTGCCATTACCAAAATTGTTCCTAGCCGGTAATTAACAACTCTCTATGGAACAGTGGAACTGTCTCTGCATTATTCATATTCAAAAACTCAAATGCTTTTGTCAAAGGCATCCTTTAGCATGTATCTGTGACGAATGCTTTCACACAATTCTTGGAAAAGGCAAGAAACACTAACGACAATTTAATAGATGTGAATACTTGCATTATAAATACTTTTTTAAACGATGGTTAGAAAAAAAAATGGCTATCTGGGATGGAAATAATTTTCGGAATTTAATTGTGATTCTTCAAAACACTACGTTTGTGATCCAATAATCAACCTCATTAATTATATTTAACGAAAATATCAGCTACTAATCTCTCGTTTGGTTGCGAATTTTACATTACTTTACCTATTGATTACATTCCTAGTGTTATCAGGGTAGGGAACAATAATCTACATGACCTTCAAAATTAATTTATTTTACAGTCCTTGGAAATTTTCATATCATACTAGATAATTCCTGTTTATTTCAACCCCCATTATCAAAAAACTTGGAGAACAAGGAAATCTCCAGTTTCTTAAACAAAATGTTTCTTATTTAGCAGATCATGAGTATTGATTGCTTTATAAGAGATATAAGGGTAAGGGAGATGTGCCTGAGTGTTGTAATTCAAGAGGTATTAGTTTGTTGAGTGTAGTTGGAAAAGTGTATGGTAGATTATTGATTAATAGGATTAAGGATAAAACGGAGAATGCAATCTTGGAAGTACAGGGTGGTTTTAGAAGAGGTAGGGGTTGTATGAATCAGATTTTCACAGTTAGACAAATATGCGAGAAATATTTAGCAAAAGGTAAGGAGGTGTATGTTGCGTTTATAGATCTGGAGAAAGCATATGATAGAGTTGATAGGGAAGCAATGTGGAATGTGATGAGGTTATATGGAGTTGGTGGAAGGTTGTTGCAAGCAGTGAAAAGTTTTTGCAAAGGTAGTAAAGCATGTGTTAGAATAGGAAATGAAGTGAGCGATTGGTTTCCGGTGAGAGTGGTGCTGAGACAGGGATGTGTGATGTCGCCGTGGTTGTTTAACTTGTATGTTGATGGAGTGGTGAGAGAGGTGAATGCTCGAGTGCTTGGACGAGGATTAAAACTGGTAGGCGAGAACGATCATGAATGGGAGGTAAATCAGTTGTTGTTTGCGGATGATACTGTACTGGTAGCAGACACAGAAGAGAAGCTTGACCAACTAGTGACAGAATTTGGAAGGGTGTGTGAGAGAAGGAAGTTGAGAGTTAATGTGGGTAAGAGTAAGGTTATAAGATGTACGAGAAGGGAAGGTGGTATAAGGTTGAATGTCATGTTGAAGGGAGAGTTCCTTGAGGAGGTGGATCAGTTTAAGTACTTGGGGTCTGTTGTTGCAGCAAATGGTGGAGTGGAAGCAGATATACTTCAGAGAGTGAATGAAGGTTGCAAAGTGTTAGGGGCACTTAAGGGAGTAGTAAAAAATAGAGGGTTGGGCATGAATGTAAAGAGAGTTCGATATGAGAAAGTGATTGTACCAAATGTGATGTATGGATCGGAGTTGTGGGGAATGAAAGTGATGGAGAGACAGAAATTGAATGTGTTTGAAATGAAGTGTCTAAGGAGTATGGCTGGTGTATCTCGAGTAGATAGGGTTAGGAACGAAGTGGTGAGGGTGAAAACGGGTGTAAGAAATGAGTTAACGGCTAGAGTGGATATGAATGCGTTGAGGTGGTTTGGCCATGTTGAGAGAATGGAAAATGGCTGTCTGCTAAAGAAGGTGATGAATGCAAGAGTTGATGGGAGAAATACAAGAGGAAGGCCAAGGTTTGGGTGGATGGATGGTGTGAAGAAAGCTCTGGGTGATAGGAGGATAGATGTGAGAGAGGCAAGAGAGTGTGCTAGAAATAGGAATGAATGGAAAGCGATTGTGACGCAGTTCCGGTAGGCCCTGCTGCTTCCTCCGGTGCCTTAGATGACTGCGGAGGTAGCAGCAGTAGGGAATTCGGCATTATGAAGCTTCATCTGTGGTGGATAATGTGGGAGGTTGGGCTGTGGCACCCTAGCAGTACCAGGTGAACTCGGTTGAGTCCCTGGTTAGGCTGGAGGAACGTAGAGAGTAGAGGTCCCCTTTTATGTTTTTGTTTGTTTCATTGTTGATGTTGGCTACCCCCCCACCCCCCAAAAAAATTGGGGGATGTGTTATTGGTATATGTATGTATGTAATTACATAGCCGTCCTTTATAACATCCTTTGTATCCATGGTCCTTATTTTCTGTTAATTTCTTCAATTCCAAATCATTAGAATTACAATTTATTTAATTAACTCTAAGATTATTAGCTTTTCTTTAACTTGGTACATTTCATATATTAAATCTGTTGTGAGTTACATTCTTAGGTGGCCTGATTTCCTGAATATTTCCTTCAATATTTAGCACGTCTTGAACTTTCATTCGTTTAAGAAGAATTTCGTATCATTAACAGTTGTAGCATGTGATCACATGGTATATATTACGTATAAGTATCCCATTGCAACATAACTTATTCCCCATTATCATGAATAGCCTTCTGAACTTAAGGAACACATTTCAACATATAGTGAGTTGACCAGAAAATTTATATGATTTGGAGACCGAAAATAAATAGCCTGCACCAAATGCACGAATCCTTGTAGAGACCATAACTCTCTGAACTCATCCTGCCCTCCATCCCAGATTACAAGAACGGTGTTTTGGCTGACTCTAAAAGGAAATATTAGCCTCACGTGGAGCTGTAACTCATGACCCATTGATGCTGGATTAAAAATCTTTCATTTACACTATATATAGTACTTAGAGGGCTTATAACACCATACTCTTCATATGATCGAATATCTTATTTAGATAAAAAATGTGATCTCTTATAGGTAAAAAGAGGATTTTTTTTAAACCATGACTATTTCAATAGATAAAAAGTTTATATATCATATTGAGAACACTATGAAAATATAGTTTTTTGTACTCGTATTACGAAATTATCATAAAAAAAGGAAAATAAATAATTGCAATGAATAATGATCAGATTATAGTCAGGATTATATTAAAAAAAAGAAAGGTCGAAAAGAATATAAGAAGTAAAAAAGTCTAAGATCAAGTTTAAAAGGCTCTATCAAAATTTGTGGTAGTCGAAGATAACTAAATTTGATATTATCGAGAAAGTGTGTAAAAAATACTCCAGATAATTTGATTTGGTAGGGATATGACAAGTTTATATGAACTAATAAAGCTCATCAATATATTTCCTGTCATTCTAAGTCATAGTCTAAACAGAATCTTTAACTAAATATGACATCAAATCAAATTATCATTAGAGTTTTTAGGCTGGACAGTTTCGGAGGTAACATGACGCAGAGACTTGTATTATCTGAAGAATTATAATAGATTAATATTTCCTTTGATAAGAATTAATATTTTTTATGGCAGTGAACAGTGAATAATATTTTCAGAAACTCAGTAGAGAGTAGATAGTTAAATAAGAAATTTGTCTATTTATGCAGATAACTGAACTGATGGAATTAAGCTCTTAATTCAATTTAAGAGCAGAAAAAATTTAAGTAATAAAAAAATGAATATACAAGTGGTATGAATAGGCAGAAGATACCCAAAACTTGATATACAAGTGGTATAAGTAGGAAGATCCTAGTCATTTACAATTATTTTGATTCTTGTAAGAATACAATTCTCTGCAATTCTCCTGCAACAGAGAAAGAAAAATCTCAAGGTTTAGGAAAGTGCAATAATTTTGTGTCATGTATTCAATTCTCGAGAATATTCATGCAATGAGAAGAGAAAAGTTTAGGTTTAAAAATGTACAATTCACTAAAAGACTAAAAGGGTTCCTTTTAAGATGTCTTGTAAGTGAACACCATTTAGGTCCACTGCTCGGTGATAAGGAAAGTATCAGCTATTGATTGTGTCATGTTTATTACAAATGTTGGTCGCAAGGACGAAAGAATACAATTGGTCCTCATTTGGGATATAAATGGCAGTTAATTGCTTGAATACAAAATGGGAATGCTGGACTTGATGATGCTAATGGATTAGAGAGGTAAATCTTAAGCTACATTGGCATTATGAAACAGCAAATAATTAATTTCCTTTTCTATATTAGTACTGCAAATCTCAATGCATCCTTTAATAATAATAATAATAATAATAATAATAATAATAATAATAATAATAATAATAATAATAATAATAATGAGAATGAAAATAGATATCATAATAATAATAATAAAGATAATAATATAAATAAAAATAAAAATAATAATAATAATAATAATAATAATAATAATAATAATAATAATAATAATAATAATAATAATAATAATAATAATAATAATAATAATAATAATAATAGACTTTTAGACTTGTTTTATTCTTACATATAAGATACATATAAGAAGCCAATAAAGGAACTAACTCCTGATATGGCAAACACATTTGACAGAGTAAATATTTTAAAATACAATAAATAATACATTGACAATAAAATTATCTCTAAATAAATCTAAAATGGGATATCAGGTAATATCAGAGGACGTATTCTTGATACGCCACATAGCTATCTTCACCCCGAACAGAATTAACACTTCGAGGGGTCAAAGTAGCAAGAAAACAAGAAACGAAACTGAAAGGAGGGCCGTTAATAAGGTATATCTCCTATCCTGCTTCGAGTGTGTACACAATGCCGCCAACGGCGCCATCTTCATTCCTTATCGCGTACCTCTACTACTCGGTGTTACCCTTGTGATTCTCTCGTAATCTTGGATTTGTTTCAACATTATGATGCTTTCTCCAGCCTATTATGGCTCTGGAAAGTTGAGTATTATCTTTATCATGTGTAAATGTAAGCTCTTGGTGTTTTAAAATAAATCGAAAGTGATATTAACGTAAACAAGAGCTGTTTCAGGATCGTTGGACCTTCGATCCCTTGGCCCACAGCCTAATCAGGAATGGACTGGGTTGGAGCTGGTACAACACTCCACATCCGTTCCTGCAGTTCTTCCAACACTCTACCCACGTTCTGGAAGAATGTGTTCGAGAACTCTTGGAGAAAAGAGTAATCCGAAGAGTAAAGTCCATCAAGTTGCAAGGAAGGCTGTTTTTTGTTCCAAAGAAGGACTCAGATAAACTCAGAGTCATTCTGGACTTGTCGCCACTCAACAAGTTCATAGTGAAGTACAAGTTCAGGATGCTGACACTTCAACACATAAGGACCCTACTGCCCAAACGGGCATACATCGTCTCTATAGACGTGTCAGACGCTTATCGGCACGTTCCAATCAGTCGTCACCTCTCCTCCTATCTAGGGTTCAAGCTACAACGAAGACTTTATGCCTTCAGAGCCATGCCATTCAGGCTAAACATAGCCCCAAGGATTTTCATGAAGCTTGCGAACGCAGCTGTCCAGCAATTACGCCTAAAGAGAATCCAAATAGTGGCCTACTTGGACGACTGGCTGGTGTGGGCAGCATCCAGGACAGAATGCATGCAGGCCTCCAAAAAGGTGATCCAGTTCTTGGAACATCTAGGATTTAAGATTGACATAAAAAAGTCTCGACTTTCTCCATATCAATCAGTGGTTTGGAATCCAGTCACACCAGCTTTCCATTTCTGTGAAGAAGAGGAAAGAAATAGCAGGTTCTGTCAAGAGACTACTAAAATCCAAACGGATATCAAGACGCAAACAGGAGAGAATGCTGGGCTCTCTTCAGTTTGCCTCCTGCAACCGGAGTTTGGAGAAAATATACATGAAACGCAAAAAGAGATCTGATAAGACCACTACCGACTCGTATGCAAACGCTTCTCAAGCCGTGGTCCAAAGCCAGGCAACTGAAGAAATCGGTACTTCTTCAGCCACCTCCCCTCTCAATGACTATTCATACAGACGCTTCAAAGGAAGGATGGGGAGGTTATTCTCACTGAAAGAAGGCCAAAGGAGCTTGGTCCAACCTGTTCAAGAAGTTTCATATAAACTTTCTGGAAGCCATGGCAGTACTTCTTACACTGAAGAAAGTATCTTCTCGCCACTCGATCTATATAAGATTGGTCCTAGACAGCGAGGTGATAGAGAAATGCCTGAATCGACAACGGTCAAGGTCACCTCAAATCAACCAAGTGATGTTGGCCATCATCCGGATAGCGGAAAAGAAGAGATGGCAATTGTCAGCAGATCACCTTCAAGGGATCCGCAATGTGACGGCGGACGCTCTTTCCAGGTTCACACCGATAGTCAGAATGGTCCCTAGACGCAGGATCACTCTCTTTCATCTTGTGTCAAGTCCCGGAACTGCAGATAGACCTCTTTGCGACGAAGGAAAACAAGAAGTTACATCGTTATTTGTCCCCTTACGAGGATCCTCTAGTGGAAGCAGTGGACGCTATGTCCCTCGACTAGAACAGATGGTCCAGGAGTTACCCGTTCCCTCCGCACAACTTTCTATTGAAGGTCATCGACAAACTGAGATCTTTCAAGGGGAAAGCAGCAATAGTGGCTCACAAGTGGCCGAACAGCATTTAGTTCCCTCTGGCATTAGAACTACGACTGTAGTTTGTGCCGCTACCGGATCTAGTTTTTACTCAGCGAGTTCAGAAGTCGACTGTCTTCGCTTCTTCACAGAAAACCCGGAACCTGCATCTCACGATTTTCTCTCCCTAGCGGTGAGAAAAATATTCGCGATATCAAGAGGCAGTATAGACTTTTTAGAGGATTATAAGTCCAAATCTACCAGAGGACAATATGAGTCATTATGGAGGAAATGGGTGTCCTTTCTCAAGGCGAAGAATCCACAAAAGATCTTGACAGACTACTGTTTATCATTCTTCATCAACCTTCATGAAAAAGGTTTAGCAGCCAACAAAACATCAATGTGTAAGTCTGCCTTAAAAAGGCCTATTATATATGCCCTCCAGGTCGACCTCTCTAATGACCTTTTTAACAAAATTCTGAAGGCCTGTGCTAGGCTCAGACCATCAGCACCTCCGAAACCCATTTCATGGTCTCTGGATATGGTTCTTCATTTTGCTTCAGTGATGAATAATAAGGAGTGAGCTTTAAAGCATTCGACCCAAAAAATTATATTTCTGTTTGCACTCGCTTAGGGGGCAAGAGTTAGTGAAATAGTAGCCCTCTTGAGTGAGGAAGGTCATGTTCAGTTCTTATATGGGGGAGAACTGAACCTTTTTCTGGACCCAACGTTTCTCGTCAATAGCGAGCTATCCACCAACAGGTGGGGTCCCTGGAAAATCTGCCCTCTGAGGGAAGATGCATCTCTATGTCCAGTGGAGTGCCTAAAGGTCTATCTTCGTAGAACTTCAGACTTTAGGTGAGGACACCTGTTTAGGGGAGAAACCTCAGGCTCAAATTTATCTCTGAAGCAACTACGGGCGAAAATCACCTATTTTATTCGCAGAGCGGATACAGACAGTACACCTGCAGGTCATGATCCGAGAAAAGTTGCCTCTTCCATAAATTTCATTAATAATAAGGATTTTGATCATCTTCGCTTATACACTGGCTGGAAATCATCCACATTATTCATTAGACACTATGTGAAGACAGTGGAGGAACTGAAGAGGTCTGTGGTAGCAGCATGTAGTATCCTTAAATCTGCTGTTTAAATCTGTGAGGAACAGTGAAATTAATTGGGACAATTAATTCAGGGGTGGGTGTGTAGTAACGGACTGTTTCTACAGACTAAGTGTTAGGCCACTAATTTGTCTTTATGAACTGTTCCATAGACAAAGATGAACCAAGCATATTGCGGACACTTGTGCCAAGCGTTTGTGATGCTAGTGTGATTGAACAGTAATACAGAGTGTAATAACAGTATTTATATTTTGATATTAAAAGTGGCGCATATATGTTTCCTTTTCAGATGAAACAATATTTTCTGTTTTACTGTTATCTTTATGCTTAATTATTTGTTCCTCCACATATTATAATTCTTATAATTGACGATTGACCCATTTATTTTTATTGATTGTCAATAAACTAGTTCTTAGTGAACCTTACGTCTTATTCACCCATGTCATTTTACTAGAAAATGTAATTAGCCTTACACATAAAACTATGGATAATTTTAACATGAATAGTCCTTAAGATTGTTCCTCGCTACAACCAAACATTCATTGGTTTATTCTTTCCCCATGAAGGAAAGACTTCATAACCTCAAGGGATGGTGGTGAATATGCAAAATTGTGCCTACACGGATATAAACCTTTTTTCCAATCCATTGATAAGAACAGGCACAGCGGGGGACTTGTCGGTATTTCATACTGACATTGGTGGTTCTTATACAAACTTTGCTTTATAACGTTTAGGGTGAGACCACTATACTGGCTTGTTGGTTAGTCCTCCATAGGTAAAATGTACTCCTCGAGACTTTTTCCAGAGTCTAGTAAGACTCTTCCCTGTAGGGGGCAGGAAGCACTAACATGTTTCATACTTAGATGGAATTATATATGACGGTAACATCATAGTTCTCTAGGTTTATGCTGTCCAGGCAATACTTTCTTGAGGGTATGGCACGATTTGAGAATCAACAGATACAGTAATCCTCTGGTAAACTTCCATCAGGAAGACATGGCCTGAGCCCAAAAAACGGATTTTGAGCGAAGAAAAAAATCTATTTTTGGGTGATATAGCCATGTCGTTCTGATGAACCGGCTCTTCCTTTTAATAAAAAGGGCTATAGGACCCGTCCCTATAAATGCAGTATCTGTAGCACCTCGTGTATCGCTACAAGGAATAAAGATGGCGCCGTCTGCAACATTGTGTGCACACTCGAAGCGGTATAGGAGAAGTACCTTATTAACGGCTCTCCTTTTAGTCTCGTTTTTTTTCATTTTCTTGCCACTTTGACCCCTCGAAGTGTTAATTCTGTGCGGGGTGAAGATAGCTAAGTGATGTGTCAAGAATAAGCCTCTGATATTTCGCGATATCCCATTTTAGATTTATTTGTGGATATTCGCTCCAGGAGTTAGAATTTTGGATATGGTGATATTCCCAGAGAATTTTACCTTAAGTAAAATTCTCTGGGAATATCACCGTAGTGAAATATACCCTAGGAAGCTATTCTAAAGGAACTTCCTTCAGGACGACATGGCTATCTCACCCCAAAATATATTTTTCGCTTTGCTTAAAATCCGTTATGTACAATAAGCCAGTAAACTCTGTTTAAATTAAATAAAAATAAACCTTACTTCAATCAATTTTTTTTCAATAAGAGAAAAGGTTTACTCAAAGAAATAAAGAATATGAAATATAAAACTTAAATTTATAAAGAATCTGGAATATAAAACATCACTATTGTAATTATAATCACCTAGTTAAAATTTTTATACATTGATTACTGCAAACTCATTCACTAAAAATATAAGAGAATAGTATATAAAAATTATATTAAAGGAAACGTAATACTGAGAAACTACCATATGTTTATATTTCCTCTTCAAAGTTACAACAGCCTGAGGCTTTAAAAGATCATGAGGTTGTTAGTTTAACAGTCTGCACGTCTGAAACAAAGCAGATTGCTACTCCACCTCCACCCTAACTGCCGGTAGATTGATCCTCACGCCCCGAGTACCGTACGAGTGTGAAGGCAACAGTGGGGCATAATACTCTCTGAAAATGTCGGACTTTCTATAAAAAAAAAACATCGTGAATAAACTTCAAAAGGAAATATTTGTATACATCATCAAATTTCATTAAATTTAACCTTATGTACATGACACTAGTTCTCATCAAAGGTACATTATTCTCGTCGTGCTTAACCTTTAGAATGTTCTTTAGTATTTTATTTAGAGAGGTTTAATGATAGGGAGGTTAATCTCAGGAACACCACCCCAAATGATAACATTTTGTATCATTATAGGGTACACCAAGGAGTAATGCATGGTCATAATAGCAGACTGAGGCACAAGTGAGGATAGTGGATAAAAAACACCTTGGATTTTGATTAATTTCCCAAAAACTTCAGCTGATTGCAGAGCAAAAATTAACTTATTAAAAATAACGATGCCCAAGTACCTGACACTGGAGACCCACCCCAGCTTAGTTCCGTTAAAATACATGTCTGGCAAGCTTTCAACATGCCTTGGTGTGAACAACATTAATTTAGTTTTTTCAATATTAAACTTACCCGATAATCATGTAGCTGTCAACTCCGTTGCCCGACAGAATTCTACGGAAGGGATACGCCAGCGATCGCTATACAAGAGGGGGGTGTACTCACAAGCGCCACCTGTGGCCAGGTACTGCAGTACTTCTTGTTGACACCACCTCAATTTTTCCTCTGTCGTGCTTCCGGCAAGACGTTCATGGATACGCTTATAATTTTGGAGTCTTGTTCACGGTTTTTGGTGAAGTATTGCTCTAAGATTTCAGCTTTCGCTATTCAGGAAGTTTTATTATTAGCTTAGCTAGCTTTTGGAATTAATTTGATTAATTATGGTGACGAAGAGAGTATGAACTCTCTTTCACCTTTAAATGGCCGACCCTTCCCTTAGACGGAAGTGTTGGTGTCTAAGAGAGTATAGACTCTCTTTCTTAATTTTGCTTAACAAAAGTTATAGATTTATTTTATATCTCTCCGCCTTTTATAGGCCTCTTCGATTAACTTCCTTTTTTATAAACTTATTAAAATTAATTTTTATATTTGTTTATATTCGACCTTTCCTAATAGTAGGCGGTCTTTTCTTGTACCGAAGTTAATTAACATTGAGCCCGTCATTTCGGTTTTACCTGTTAACATATTATGCTATTTTAATGTTTTTGAAAGAATTTCTTTGATAGTCTCGTACTGTTTTCAAAGTTGAACTAACGTTTTGTTTTGTCTCTGCAGTTGTTGACGTTCAGAACGTTCAACTTGCGCTCTATCGTTACGATAGAGAGAGAATTTTCACGGTGTCACGTTGCAGTAAGAGTAACCGTTTCTAACGTTTTGTTCATTCTTTCTTAGCTTAATGGTTTTAATTCTAATAAAGGAACTTTTTATTTGGGAAATATTTCAGTTTTTTTCCTTTAACAATAATATGTTTTAACTATATATATGATTGGGCTCTTCTCTCAGGTTCTAAGTCAAGAGAGAGAGAGAGAGAGAGAGATAGAGACGGAGGGAGAGAGAGCTGGATAAACGTTTCGTTCAAGCGAGTAACGTTGTTATCGTTTTTGCTCTTCTCCCTAGTCTCTTTAGGGGAAGAAGGTAAACGTTTCTAGAGTTTTATTCTTGTTCTCAAGCTTTATGCGGTGAGAGATTTTAAACGTAGTTTATTTGATCTAGTGTTTAGTCTCTTTCCAGCCACTGAATTATTTATCTTTCATTAGATTTTTCTGTTACATTGTAATTCTGTTTTCGCAATTACTAACTTTTAAGGAAGGATAGAATTGCGTGTTTCAGGTACAAACCACTTAAAGTTTCGAGTTCAGTGAAATAAGTGCAAACAGAAAATCAAAAGTGATAAGTGATTAGCGCAAAGTGTGTCAGTGTTGTGCGTGAGGGTACTTCTGTGCGTGCCAGTCGTCCTCCCAGTCCGGGACCTCTTGCAAGCTCCCAAGCCCAGGGGAGAAGCAATGTCGAAGGGCAAAAGGGTTCGGCAGGCCTTGATCGGCGCACAGAAGTATCCTCGGTGGTTGCGGGCGTGTCTTACAGAGACCGTCACTCCCACCCGCAGACGATTGAGCCCTTATTTTGCTCGTCTGCAGAAGAAATTTCGGGGAGAAAACGCTGGACTCAGGTCTCAAGACCTCTTAAACGTAAAGTCCAGACCTCTAGAGTTCAACAACCCGGATGCAGTCATTGGGTTACCTCTGACTCTCCGCAGTCATCAGGTGACTGCACACCTCCTAAGAGAGGTAAGGCGATGCCTCAACAGACCTCATCTTCTGTTAAGGCTTTGCCTCAAGAGAAGGTTACACCTCCTCC
Organism: Palaemon carinicauda; assembly: GCF_036898095.1. NCBI lineage: Eukaryota > Metazoa > Arthropoda > Malacostraca > Decapoda > Palaemonidae > Palaemon > Palaemon carinicauda. Next base: position 21,271,532 of record NC_090747.1, read on the forward strand.
TGCGAGCGCTCCGCCTCACCGCAGTCCAGTCTGCCAGGCGTACGAAGTTGAGGTTCCTCAAGCTACCTTACCGCGTTCGGAGTTGCCAGTTACCAGCGTTGTGCAGCAACCTCAACCTTCCTTAAGGCAACCTCAACAATGGAAGGCAGGAGTCTTATGCCTTGAGGCAAGATTTTCTTGCAGTTAGACCATCTTTGAGGCTACAACCTTTTGAGGTACGACAACCTCTACCATCCTTGAGGCAGCCACCTCAGCTCTCGCAGCTGCTACCTCAACTTTCCTCAAGGCGAGAGCCTCAACTCTTGAGGCTAGCTCCTCAGGAACCTCAACTCGTGAGACAGGAACTGCGTTCTGCGCAGCCGCTACCTCAACTCTCGCAGCTCACACCTCAAGAACCTCAACTCGTGAGTCAAGAGCCTCTCTCTGCGCAGCCACCTCAACCCTTGAGGCAAGCGCAACTCTTGAGGCAGGAACCTCATGCTATGAGTCAGCCACCTCAACGCATGCATCTGCCACTTTCTCCTCAACTTGAGCCTCTTCCCATTCTACTTTGAAATAACAAATGACAATAATAACACCTCATTACTTTCATAACTTGCATTTGTTATCATATACATGTATGCCTACACAAACATTATGATAATGGAGGTTATTCGTATTACTTAAATAAAAAAATATATATGTATTCCTTGCAATATATTTTTAACAAATCGCAAATATGGCAAAATATCTTCAAAACAAAAATGAATCATGAGTTATGAATGTAATCTAAATATTATGTTGATATTAAAACCCCATGCAACATGCATGAAGTAATGCAGTGTTGCCAACAGGGCGAGTTTCCCTGTCCTGAGGTGAAGTAGATTATAGATCGTATATTTAGTGCAGCTTAATTCTACGATTATCATGCCGGCTATCAAATTCATCAACAAAACAGTCTAAATCAATTCCCTCGGCACGTGCACTTTCAATGGACAGTAATGCGATATTACTCATTCTAGCACTGGTCATGGAATTTCTGAGAAATGTTACACGCCATGCAACATGCTCTGCTTCTCTCACAGCATGCTCTACATACAGCATGATCTGCATACAGCATGCTCTGCATACCTTACCGCATGCTTCTCAGTCACACATCTTTGGTTGTTGCCAACTCACTAGACTGTCAAGCAGTTTCATAACGTTGCCTTCTAGTCTGCTGCTTTTGCACCAGTGAAACCCTCACTGAGAGAACTTAGCTTTTCTCGGATATGGTCCCTGTCGATGAGAAAGTGCTTTTCTCCCTCCTTCTGATATTCCCTTGAGGACTCTGTCATTTGGAGAGGAGCCTTTAGCTGCGTAGCCTCCTATGGACTTTTATTTAAGCATAACATGCTTCCAGGGAAGGTAATGGTTCCACTTCAGTCGCTAACCCCGTCTGTTACCACACCTACTCCCTTAGACCTTGAGCTGTGTTGCAAGACATGCAGTCCAAGCTTAGTCCTTGTTAGAGGATTTTTTTTTTTTTTGTTTTGTTTACGGAGTCAGTGTGTCACTGGGAAGACGTTCAACAACCAGCAGAAGTGACTTGTTGTGACGCAGTGCGGCAACCTCAGCAACCCGATAAGGAGTTATCTGTACGACCCAGACACTCTAGACAGCTTCGGGTTGTCACTGTACTTCCTCGCTTCCCCATGGTTGACAGTTCACAGACTGTGCAGCAGTACCATGATCTTGTGTCCGGCTCCGTCAGACGACTGGCTTTTAAGAGCTCCCACAAGTCGTCGCTGTCTGGAGATTCTCAGATGGACTATGGATCTGACCAAGGAACTGGGCCTCCTGGTCAATTTTGAGGAGTCTCAGCTCGTCCCATCTCAGACCATTGTCTACCTGGGTATGGATCTTCAGAGTCGAGCTTTTCGGGCTTTTCCGTCGGCCCCAAGGATCTTCCAAGCCCTAGAATGCATCCAGAGCATGCTGAGAAGGAACCGATGCTCAGTCAGGTAGTGGATGAGTCTAACAGGGACACTTTCATCGCTGGCCCTGTTCATCGTGTTAGGGAGACTCCACCTCCCCCCCCTTCAGTATCATCTAGCTGCTCACTGGATAAAGGACATGACGCTAGAGACGGTCTCAGTTCCTGTTTCCGAAGAGAGAAGGTCTTCTCTCGCGTGGTGTAAGAACAGCTTTCTTCTCAAGGAAGTCTACATTTGGCTGTTCAGAAACCCGACCGCCGTCTCCTCTCGGACGCATCAGAAACGGGCTGGGGTGCGACTTTGGACGGACAGGAATGCTCGGGAACATGGAATCAGGAGCAAAGGACACTTCACATCAATTGCAAGGAGTTGTTCGCGGTTCTTCTGGCCTTGATAAACTTCAAGTCCCTCCAGCTTAACAAGGTGGTGGAGGTGGACTCTGACAACACCACAGCCCTGGCTTACATCTTCAAGCAGGGAGGGACTCTTTCGTGGAAGTTGTTCTAGATCGCAAGGGACCTCCTCATCTGGTCAAAAGATCGAAAGCTCACGCTGGTAACGAGGTTCATTCAGGGCGGTATGAATGTCATGGCAGATCGCCTCAGCCGGAAGGGTCAGGTCATCCCCACAGAGTGGACCCTTCACAAGAGTGTTTGCAGCAGACTTTGGGCCCTGTGGGGTCAGCCAACCATAGATCTGTTCGCTACCTCGATAACCTAGAGACTCCTGTTGTATTGTTCTCCGATTCCAGACCCAGCAGCAGTTCACGTGGATGCTTTTCTGCTGGATTGGTCCCATCTCGACCTGTATGCATTCCCGCCGTTCAAGATTGTCAACAGGGTACTTCAGAAGTTCTCCTCTCGCAAAGGGACACGGCTGACGTGGGTTGGCTCCGCTCTGGCCCGCGAGAGAATGGTTCATAGAGGTACTGCAATGGCTGGTCGACATTCCCAGGACTCTTCCTCTAGGAGTGAACCTTCTACGTCAACCTCACGTAAAGAAGGTACACCCAAACCTCCACGCTCTTCGTCTGACTGCCTTCAGACTTTCGGAAGACTCTCAAGAGCTAGGGGCCTTTCGAAGGAGGCAGCCAGAGCGATTGCCAGAGCAAGGAGAACATCCACTCTCAGAATCTATCAGTCTCAAGGGGAAGTCTTCCGTAGCTGGTACAAGACCAATGCAGTTTCCTCAACCAGTACCACTGTAACCCAGATTGCTGACTTCCTGTTACATCTAAGGAAAGTAAGATCCCTTTCAGCTCCTACGATCAAGGGTTACAGAAGTATGTTGGCAGCGGTTTTCCGCCACAGAGGCTTGGATCTTTCCACCAACAAAGATCTACAGGACCTCCCTAGGTCTTTTGAGACCTCAAAGGAACGTCGGTTGTCCACTCCAGGCTGGAATCTAGACGTGGTCCTAAGGTTCCTTATGTCATCAAGATTTGAACCTCTCCAATCAGCCTCTTTTTAGGACCTCACATTAAAAACTCTTTTCCTCGTGTGCTTGACAACAGCTAAAAGAGTAAGTGAGATCCACGCCTTCAGCAGGATCATTGTTTTCACATCTGAAACGGCTACATGTTCCTTGCAGCTCGGTTTTTGCTAAACGAGCTTCCTTCACGTCCTTGGCCTAAGTCGTTCGAGATCCCAAGTCTGTCCAACTTGGTGGGGAATGAACTGGAGAGAGTACTTTGCCCAGTTAGAGCTCTTAGGTACTATCTAAAAAGGTCTTAACCTTTACGAGGACAATCAGAAGCCTTATGGTGTGCTATCAAGAAACCTTCTTTTCCAAGTTCTAAGAACTCAGTTTCTTACTATTCAGGCTTCTGATTAGGGAAGCACATTCTCATCTGAAGGAAGAAGACCTTGCTTTGCTGAAGGTAAGGACACATGAAGTGGGAGCTGTGGCTACTTCAGTGGCCTTCAAACAGAACCGTTCTCTGCAGAGTGTTATGGATGCAACCTATTGGAGAAGCAAGTCAGTGTTCGCATCATTGTATCTCAAAGATGTCCAGTCTCTTTACGAGTACTGCTACACCCTGGGACCATTCGTAGCAACGAATGCAGTAGTAGGCGAGGGCTCAGCCACTACATTCCCATAATCCCATAACCTTTTAACCTTTCTCTTGAATACTTTTTATGGGTTGTACGGTCGGCTAAGAAGCCTTCCACATCCTTGTTGATTTGGCGGGTGGTCAATTCTTTCTTGAGAAGCGCCGAGGTTAAAGGTTGTGATGAGGTCCTTTAGTATGGGTTGCAGCCCTTGATACTTCAGCACCTTAGAGTTGTTCAGCCTCCTAAGAGGAACGCTGCGCTCAGTAAGGAAGACGAACTTATTTAAGGCAGAATAATGGCTCAAGTCGACTTCCTTACCAGGTACTTGTAATTTCATTGTTATTTTGAATAACTGATAATATGAAATACGGGATACTTAGCTTCTTGATATACATGTACACTGGTTTTCACCCACCTCCCTGGGTGTGAATCAGCTACATGATTATCGGGTAAGTTTAATATTGAAAAATGTTATTTTCATTAGTAAAATAAATTTTTGAATATACTTACCCGATAATCATGATTTAATTGACCCACCCTTCCTCCCCATAGAACCAGTGGACCGAGGAAAAATTGAGGTGGTGTCAACAAGAAGTACTGCAGTACCTGGCCACAGGTGGTGCTTGTGAGTACACCCCCCTCTTGTATAGCGATCGCTGGCGTATCCCTTCCGTAGAATTCTGTCGGGCAACTGAGTTGACAGCTACATGATTATCGGGTAAGTATATTCAAAAATTTATTTTACTAATGAAAATAACATTTTTCAACGTTAGGAACTAGTCTATTATTCTGGAGCCAATTTGTGAGTTCAGCCATCTATATATTTATTTTACTAGTGCATAATTTAAGTGATTTCTCTCTGATATAAAAAACCATATCGTCTGCAAATAGAACCTTCTTTGCACTCCTTATATCTACTATATCGTTAGTAAAAACATTAAACAGAAGGGGTCTTAAAACCGAACCCTGTGGTAACCCAAATTTATAAGTCCAGTATCAGACACATGGCCATCAATACAAACATACTGCCTTCGGTTACTCAAGTATGACAAGAGGAAGGAGTTGACAACACCTCTAAATCCTCTTATTGATAACTTATGGAGAAGGACGTTCCTATCCATAAAATCGAAATCCTTCTTTGGATCCAGAAAAAGTGCTATCGTAAACGACTTCTGGTTAAAAGAGGGTAAAATATCACTTACAACCTTAAAAATGGCAGTAGTAGTGCTACATGCTTTTCTAAAACCGAACTAAAGGTTCGAGAGTACATTAAAACGATCAATGAATTTGACTATCCTTGAATGAGTTAGGAGTTCAAAATTCTTATATATAGTAGTTATAATTGTAATGGGTCTATAATTACTCATTTTTGTTACATCACCTGACTTAGACACTGGGATAACCCGACCAACCTTAAGGAGATTAGGGTACAAGCCTTGAGCAATGCTCAGATTATACAAGTGTGCAATAATAGGTCCAACAGTATCACAAACTAATTGGAGTAAACTGGGCTTAATATCATTTAGACTGTTTCCCCTATCCGGCATTGATCGCAATACTGAACAGACCTCGCCCTCATCTGTTGGAGCCAAGAAGAATGTGTGGTCAGTTCGACAAATATTATCAATACATGTAAGATTTATATTATGAGGAAGATTCCTAGTAAGACGTGAAAAAATATTCATGAAAAAATTATTAAAAGAAACTGCTATTCGTGGACCCTCAATAACTGTCCCATCCTCTGTCATCACCGCCCGAACAGATTCCTTTACACCACTTCCAAGCAGGGTATTGATGTTGGACCAAGTCTTCCTGATATTCTTACCCCCCCCCCCCCCCCCGCACCCCCAACCCCCACACAAGTCTCAGACTTACTCATACAGTACCTCATCTTGATTTTATTTGTAACCCAAGTCAGTAAATTTTTGTACATATTACACTGTCGCTTATGAACCAACCCACACTTCATGAGACTGAATAGCTTGTACTTTTTCCGTATACACCTCTTTCGTTCAGGTGTTACCCACGGAGAACTAACTAGACTTCTGCTTGCCCTCTATCTTTTTTATTGGGAAAGCAGAATCATAACACTCAATCAATTTATGGAAAAACTCATTGAAAGAAACATTAGAATTATGTGTTAAAAATACCTGTCAGAAACATGAGTTTGACACTCTGTCAACAAACATCTGGATAGTGTTTACATTAATTAGTCTAGAATGTATAGTCTTTACAATGGTTTTACAATTATTTTCAAACATATGATATATTGGGAAATGATCTGTCAAGGAAACCAGCACAACACCAGATGAATGATTAGTCCCTATTTAAAAGTTAGTCCAAATGTGATCAATCAAAGAAAATGGTGAATTTGGTTAGACTCATTAAACATAGAAGGTAATGTAATGACAGGAAAATATCCATGACCCAGCATACTTTTTATGAACACATCAATGTAGGTCAGTTTTAGTGGATTGAAAAGATTCAAATTAAAATCACCATTTACCATAATCTTATCATGGATAGGGAATTTACTGATCACTTGACTGAAAAACATTTCATTATAAAGTAGAGCATTAGCACCAGTGGAGCGATATTCACAACAAATAAGATACCGAAATTTAGTACCTATTAGATAAAATGTGATGACCTCCATAATATTATTGACAAAGGTAAAATCCTTAATAGCCTCTATGTGTAACATTTCATCATAAAAAACTTTATTTTCTCCACCAAAGTCATCCCTATTTACTGTATGTTGGCCTGCTTATATCCACCTATATCAAAGGCACAGTCGGAGCTCCCGGATAGCCAGATCTCTACTAACACCAAGTTTGTGAATTTAAACACGAAGTTACACAGAAATGCCACAAAACTTACAAAGATCTTTCTACAACTCCTTACGTTAAAGGTGAGCATTGAGAAAATGCCACTCGAATGAACAGAATCTACTTTAAAGTCGGTTGGGCTGTCGTACGAACAGTGGATGTATGGGATAATAATAATAATAATAATAATAATAATAATAATAATAATAATAATAATAATAATAATAATAATAATAATAATAATAATGATAAAAATAATAATAGTAATAATAATAATAATAATGATAAAAATAATAATAATAATAATAATAATAATAATAATAATAATAATAATAATAATAATAATAATAATGAAACACTCTAAAGTATTTTATTCATAAAGACTAGTCTTCAATATATTTGTATAAAGATGACTTGATATTGCGATGCCTCGCCACCAGAAATGTAAATCTCTCCAATACTATATCATCATTAGCCAAGAAGTATATCAGCGCGGCGTATGTGAAACAAAT
>NC_090747.1:21291380-21303880 GCF_036898095.1 Palaemon carinicauda
TTCATACCAATAATTAACATAAATCTTTTCCAAAGAAAGGGAAGAGATCTTTAAATCGTGGGGATTTACATAACAGAAGAAATATAAGTCTTTCGTAAACTTTTAAATTATTTGATCAGTTCAATACATTGGTAATTAACTTGTAAATGATAGATACAGACGGGGAGAACGTATGCAAAGTAAGTCCCTAATCTGACTTATTAACTAAACTTTAGTCCTAAGTTCTATCAAAGTTGAGCAAGAGGGAGGGGACACACATAAAGAGGGAGTGGGAAACACATAATACTAGCTTCACGTTATAAGTCTAAGGTAATAGTTACTTTTACGATCGCAAGCTAGTGGAGTGTCGTTTGTGAGTAATGATCGCCCAGCGGCGATGGGGGCACACGCCCGACTCCCCTCCCTCTACTTCCAAAGGTGCGTTTTTATGGCCCCTGTCTGTATGGGGGCCAGGTGGTATCCTTTTGCTATGTGACAGCTGCGATCTAGGTCTCCCAGATCTATGTTGCCCATCCTCAAAGCCCACAGCTTTTGTCCAACCTCCCTCATGCTTTGACCTGGAAAGTAAAATAAAGACGACAGTTTATATTCAATAAAAATGGTGCAACTCTTTCTTTAGGCCCGGTGGCTTGTGACAGAGTTTACAATTCCCAGGAATCTTGAAGATGAGGTCATAGGCCAGCAACCACTACCCTACACCATGTGACCTAAACTAACCCTACGCATGCTTTAATTTTTATTTTTATTATTTCAAATGTGACAAATACACCTCCACCAGACTCCAGGCACCCTTGGCCTTTCAGAATCTACTATTATTTTGAACAAAGGAAATGCCATTAACTCTCAAGAAAACCAAAAACAAAACTAAATCCCAAAGAAAATTGCTGTATATAAAACAAAGTCTCCAAGATCCTTGTGAAGCCTTGTTCACCTACAACAAGGGTGAACAAGACATAAACAAAAAAATTGATATGTAATGATTAACCGAAAATGGAAACGGATGAATAATTATCAATAAAAATGAAACTACCATTTCATACTCAGTAAAAATACTCATCAACACTGAACACATGATAAAAATAATACAGAAAAAGTATTAATCATTAATCAAAAGTACACAAGTCTCTTTTCCCTATATATATATATATATATATATATATATATATATATATATATATATATATATATATATATATATATATATATATATATATATATATATAATGAAAATGTATGAATACTGCATAATTTGTAGAGAAAGCATATCACAGCATATGACAGTGACTGCAGAATGACAATTTATACAACAGAAAGTAAAGTTTGTACTATAAAATACTAAACTTGTATAAATCCTACAGTCCTTTAGTGAATGCAGTCATCGTGCAACGATAATGAATGCCCTGATATGTGAAACCAACATTGGCTTATTCTTTGGACTCTCAGCATGAAAGAGATCTAAGATATAGCACTGGAAAACACAAATACATTACACAGTCATTAAATTTCTAACCAGAACTGACAATTACTAACAAACACTTTAAATTACACGGAAAATAAACCCCCCTCCAAAAAAAAAAAAACAATAACAGAAAAATCAACGTATGTGCTCATATCCTCAACATGCACTCTCCATAGATACTTTCGTATCACTTCTGTATACCTGGATCCACTACAGTCATTATCAAACAGTGACAATATTAGTTATTAAGTCTATCAATAATATGCAAAGAAACCACAACAAAAGAACATTCCAGAAATCATCAAACATAATGATATTTTATCTAATATTTCAAACATATTGAAACATCATCAATATCTTTTAACATATTGAAACATTATTCAGTATCTTTAAACATGATGAAACATCATTTAACATCTTTAAACATAATGAAAAACTATTCAATATCTTCAAACATCTTTATCCTATAGCAGTGGTTCCCGAACTAGGTGGGCGCACCCCACTAGGGGGGATGTGAGGACGATACAAGGGGGGCGTGAAGTCATCTGCTCGAAATTACTTGTTTAATAGAATAATAAAATCATTAAAATTAGTCGATTTTGTATTTTTGTACTGATTGTGCCCCAACAATGATTGGATCTCGCTCTGGATTTGTGAAACTGGTGAAAGAAAAAAAATCCTGCTGTAACTGGGACTCACTGTGTTATCCACAGACAATTATTAGCAAGCAAAACTCCGCCAGGTAATCTACACAGTTCACTGAATTTGGCAATAAAAGTGGTGAATTTTGTAAAGAATTGCTCTTTGAATTCTAGGCTTTTCACAGCTCTTTGCTCAGATTTGGGCACTGATTACAAGACTCTCCTGTTTCACACCGAAGTCCGCTGGCTTTCCAAGGGAAACATGCTGAGTCGTCTTTACGAGCTCAAGGATGAAGTGGAAATTTTCTTGCAGAAGCAGAAACAAGCCAAACTGTATGGACTTTTTTGAGGCTATCAACAACCTCAATTTGAGGTTACAAGGAAGAAACACAAACATCATTGCACACTCTGATGTAATCAGAGCTTCCACCGAAAACAAATTCTTCTTTGGAAAACATAAGTACAAGTTGGGAACTTTTCATCGTTCTCACATCTGAATGAGCACTTGTCTGAGAAGAGAAAAATTGAGCAGTATGACGTGACAAAAGAGGTTTTATCACATCTGGATTCCCTTATTGAGAAATTTATACACTATTTTCCAGATGTCTCAATTGAGAATTCTCTTTGGACATTGGTGCAGAATCCATTTAACACTGATGTGGAGTTGCTACTGGAATCACTGCAAGAGGAAGCCATCGATTTGAAATGTGACTCGAGCGCGAAAAAGGACTTTGAAACAATGAAGTTAGAAGAGTTTTGGGTGAAATATCTCCCCATGTACCCAAAAGTAGGAGAAGAAGCACTTCGTGTGATTCTTCCCTTTTCTTCAACTTATCTTTGTGAAGCAGGATTTTCAGCTATTATTGTTCTAAAAACAAAACAGCGCAACCGACTTGATGTAGAAAATGACTTGCGATGTGCGCTGTCATCCTTCAATTCTAGAATTTCTGATCTCGTGAGGAAGAAGCAGCAGCATCCATCTCACTAAACTTAACCAGAAATTTTGCCTTAGTCTCATAAGTATTTCCAAATACTATATGTCATGTTTTCAAATTATCTATTCTTAAAATTGCAACTCAATTTTGCCAATTTGCTAATGTCCAAACTTTTTTTTCGCTCGCTTTGAACCAAATGCTTCGTTTTTAGTTACTGGAATGTACTATTATTTACTTGAATTGGGTTTCATTATTGAAATGTAATACAAACAGAAATCTGTTTTCCTGTACAATGCTAAGAAATAAATGTAAGAATCAATTCCTTTTCTACTGGAAGCAAAAAGGGGGCGTCAGGTAAGATAGTTTGGGAACCACTGTCCTATAGCATTGCACATGATCATCAAACAGTTAACCAACTGTATCATACTAATAAAAACTATCATCGTCAAGCAAAGCTCTGTTCTTCCACATGGAACACTTCTGCAGACGTCTGCAGGTATCCATGCAAAAAACAACAAAAATCTATTAGTAATACTAATTTGAGCTATTAAGTGTTCCCCAAACCTCCGCCTTCATTGTGCGAATTCTGGCAGCGGTCTTTCTCGAAGCATCTTGCTTGAATGCAACAAGCAGCACCTAAGGAGATAGGTTTCACCAGCATAAAGATTCTGGCCTCCTTTCTCCCCCTCAATTGGGGTCCTGCAGGGCATCAAAAAGCGTCACAATAGAACACCTGTCCTACCAGAGGGTTAACAAACAAAATAATCCCCCAATAACTAAAAAAAAAAAAAAATGTCCAATAACTCCCTAGTTTTAATCTGTATCTGTCAACTTATATGGGACATCCCAAACTCTAAGGGCATCTCATCGCCCAAGTACAAACAGTCTCTCTCTCTCTCTCTCTCTCTCTCTCTCTCTCTCTCTCTCTCTCTCTCTCTCTCTCTCTCTCTCTCTTTTGAAGGAAGTTATGGCGACATCGTCACTTGGGCTATGTTTTCAAACTCTTCTAATACCCAATCTTTAGAATTCCCATCTTGACAAACTGCTGACACATTGTTTGTATCGACAACTGCAAACACTCTTTCTGGAACAAGTTTCGCAAAGGAGAAATGCACTCTACATACATTGCCTTTCACAATACTTTGATACTCTTATTTTGTGTTGTCTTATCTTTTCCGTTCGTCTCAAACTAGGCCTGACTCAAACTCTGATAAACAAGCAACAACAATTCTTTGACATATAGTCATCCAAGTTTGCCCTACATTACGCAAACAAGGGATCTTGCGTTAACAGCACATCACAGAGAACTAATTTGAAATTGAAACTTCCTGGTGTAATTAAGGATAGGGAAAACTGATTCCGATTAGATCTATGTTAAAACTCAAGCAACATGGAATACGTAAAGGTGGAAAATGTACATTTACGTTGAAACTGATTGGCATAAAATGTCTATACAGCCAAACTGTGCATGAATTACGTTAAACTTTATTTAGAAAATGAAACATTATTCAAATCCTTTGGCAGAGGTTCAATAAGAAAAAAAAAACCCTTTGGTAAACTTTTCAGAAGAAGAAAAAATATATTGCCATAGGTATTTAAGGGACAAATCATTTTGTCTGTTTTACTCACAACGGCTAAGATAATGAATAACGACAAATCATACATATTTCAATTTGCATAGCTACTCAATGAAACACATTCAGAATGAGCCTAGTATCACTAAGAATAGATTGTATTAATTGATTCTGTAATTATTCAAGACAGCATTTCATAACCAAAACTCTAATCATTGGAAAAAAACTAATTCTTTCCTACTTAAGTTTCCACAAAATTATCCCACAAAACTCTGACAGACATAAAGAAATAATTTCTCGTTTAGTCATGCCCATCTTTTTTTTCTTTCTTTTATTATGATAACAGGTGCATGCGCACTATTCTCTCTTTCGCTGTGCTTCTCATATGCAAACATATTCCTTCACACACATAGGCTAAATCAGCCGACACTTATTTTGCATCAATCATCAAAATCTTTCGCAAAGAATAGCATTTCCCCGTGGTCACCGCAAATAACACATCTTTCTACCCTCTTTCATACTGCAACTGTTACAATTCTTACAAATCTCGCATATTTCTTACATCACTTATCTAGTACATAATTTACTACTGAAAACATCATAAAGAAGAGAAACAAACACCTTACGAACTAAAGCATGAAAAAAAAACCGAAAAACTAAACGGGAGCTAAAAATCTTAAAATTACGTCATTAAATTATACGTAAAACAATGCATTACGGTATAAACGAACCACATAATCAGAAAAACCAAGAACAGAACAGAAAACTACATGTATATATTAACAGGTCTCCTTTGGGTTTTCAGACAAGATACTGATAATTATATAAGTCTGAAGGGCTATTAACTACCCTCTTATGACTGTCTTTAAAAAGACATAAAACCATGAAAATACTCGGCTTTCTGTCAATGGTTCACCAAATCACCTAATTACAATCAAAATCACCTTTTCCGTTTTAGTTTGACACAAGAATATGTTTTTTTTTTTTCTTTTAACCACAATCTGACATGAAACATCTGTAACTTTTTTTTTAGACATCAATTAACTAATGAGGGGCATTAGTATGGCTACTCATATTCTACTCTATAACTCCACGTTCATTCTTATAACATGATTTTCTTATTACTAGAAAAATATGTTGATAAGTTAAGAGCATACTTTTGCTTAAACCCTCATTATATGAGAAACCCACATTTATCCCCAAAATGCATTTAGGATTTTTATTTATTCCTTCAATTAACGGTTAATGTATTCTATTTTTCTGTCTCAGTGAATCAGAGTTTTTTACTTGACCAAGCTCTCTCCTAATACACAGGGCACCTATCAAGGCTTATGCTGATATGGTGTCTAGCTTGCGTTTGTCACATGCTTGTAACGAACGTTAGGCTAGTATGTTCTTAAAACAAAGGCAAAATTTTAGGTCATCTTTTGTTTTCTGTATTTCTCATTGCAGTTCTACAGTGTTGTTTAGCAAGTGGTTAGAGGAGTGATTATTGCTTAAACATGACATTCTTGTCTACGAAATCCCAACTGCTATTCCAACTTTAAAATTTACTGCGTCACACATATCTGTTTTACACACATTCAGATCATTTACTTGATTCCTTGACACAAACTGAAAAAGTCTACGGAAACTTGTTCGTCATTTCTCAATTTTTTTTTTTCATATTACTTATTGGTTATCAAGAATAAAATAAAACGGACAAACCTAAGTAAGAATTCAACTTCTTTTCTTTCTGTCATGTTGCCAAACAACAACTAATACCAATATTCTTTTACTTGTCACAATTATTAAAAATCACAACAATTCTATCCAGAGTTGGAAAACAAAGACTTAGTTCTGGCTTCAAAGTAAAACTAATTACGTAATGGTCAAAATACTAAATTTCTTATCACTCTCCAAAAAATCTCTTATTGAAGATGCTCTTTTCAACAGAGACAGTAATATCATAATGCTTGCTCAGGGAATTCACACAGTCTCACGTTTTCTTCATCCGTCTCCTCTTTACTTGAATTACCATGGCTTTAAAATACATTCATACTCCCTGTTACATTATCAGCCGTTATTTTCCTAAAATAATTTGTTAACAATACTTGATCTCATAAATCACTACGAACACTGGTGAACAAAAACCCTTATGAAACACTGTAACTGAAAGAAACTAAATGCAAGATCTTTAAATTGCTTACGTGACAAATTAAAATTACTTAACAGCTGTTGGACACTGAAATTTCATACCTTCATTAATTAAGATAATCTCAGACAAGAACTGAAAAATAACAGTTTAACACGGCTAATAATCGACAATACGGTCTGTGTCGTAAGAACGAATATTACGACACACATTTACCAAATTATTTTAGTACGCAATTTACATTTCTTTCTCCATAATTTTACTAAGTATATACTCAAAAAAGGACATCAGGGAAAAACCTAATAAATTATGTCTTAACACTGAATTTACAAACTTACTACATTTGAATTATGACTGAAACATTTCTTCTCTCGAATTAAACAACTGTCATCGTTGTTAACACAGAATTTTACCCGCATGTGACTCTACTCACCCCCCCCCCGACCCCTGCCAAAAAAAAAAAAAAAAAAAAATAACACGCTTGACAACAAAGGTCTCACATAACTAAAACAAGCTACTTTAATTCATAGAAACTATGCAATGAAAATTAAGAGTTTACACAAGGTAAAGAACAGTTTCTTATTTATCCACACAGGACCAAATTAGAAATATTCTTCTTTTCAGGAAAAGAAAAGCCAATCTTTACTCAAAGCTTCAACACTGAAGATATTTTTACTCGACAAGTTACTTTCTCCAATAAAATCTTGTGTTCTTTCATTTTACTCTAATATTGCGTAAAGAAAACAGAATTAAAACTTCCTTAATCTACACACTATTACAAAATTTTAAAAACATATTCGCTAACTATAAAACATGAGATTGTGTACCACGTTATTATTATTATTATTATTACTATCCAAGCTACAACCCTAGCTGGAAAAGCAAGATGCTATAAGCCTAGGGGCTCCAACAGGGAAAAATAGCCCATTGAGGAAAGGAAATAAGGAAATAAATAAATGAAGAGAACAAATTAACAATAAATCATTCTAAAATAAGAAACAACGTCAAAACAGACATGTCATATAATAAACTATCAACAACATCAAAAATAAATATGTCATAAATAAACTATAAAAAGACTATGTCCGCCTGGTCAACAAAAAAGCGTTTGCTCCAACTTTGAACTTTTGAAGTTCTACTGATTCAACCACCCGATTAGGAAGATCATTCCACAACTTGGTCACAGCTGGAATAAAACTTCTAGAGTACTGCGTAGTATTGAGCCTCGTGATGGAGAAGGCCTGGCTATTAGAATTAACTGCCTGCCTAGTATTACGAACAGGATAGAATTGTCCAGGGAGATCTGAATGTAAAGAATGGTCGAGTTGTGAAAAATCTTATGCAACATGCATAATGAACTAATTGAACGACGGTGCCAGAGATTAATATCTAGATCAGGAATAAGAAATTTAATAGACCGTAAGTTTCTGTCTAACAAATTAAGATGAGAATCAGCAGCTGAAGACCAGACAGGAGAACAATACTTAAAACAAGGTAGAATGAAAGAATTAAAACACTTCTTCAGAATAGATTGATCACCGAAAATCTTGAAAGACTTTCTCAATTAGCCTAATTTTTTTGTGAAATTGAAGAAGACAGACCTTATATGTTTCTCAAAAGTAAATTTACTGTCGAGAATCACACCTAAAATTTTGAAAGAGTCATACATATTTAAAGAAACATTATCAATACTGAGATCCGGATGTTGAGGAACCACCGTCCCTGACCTACTTACAATCATACTTTGAGTTTTGTTAGGATTCAACTTCATACCCCATAATTTGCACCATGCACTAATTCTAGCTAAATCTCTATTAAGGGATTCACCAACCCTAGATCTATATTCAGGGGATGGAATTGATGCAAAGAGAGTAGCATCATCTGCATATGCAACAAGCTTGTTTTCTAGGCCAAACCACATGTCATGTGTATATAGTATAAAAAGTAATGGGCCAAAAACACTACCCTGTGGAACACCGGATATCACATTCCTATAATCACTATGGGGCCCATCAACAACAACTCTCTGAGATCTATTACTTAAAAAATCAATAATAATGCTAAGAAACGACCCACCCAATCCTAACTGTTTCAGTTTGAAAACAAGGGCCTCATGATTAACATGGTCAAAGGCAGCACTAAAATCAAGGCCAATCATACGAACCTCCCGACCACAATCAAGGGATTTCTGTACAGCATTGGAGATTGTAAGAAGGGCATCACATGCTCCATGGCCTTTACGAAAACCAAATTGCAAACTAGGGAGTAGATGATTACCTTCAGCAAACCTATTAAGACGTTTTGCCAGAAGACGTTCAAAAACTTTAGATAATATAGGAGTTATGGAAATTGGGCGGTAATCAGTGGGACTTGAGCTACCACAAACACATTTACATAGAGGAGTAACATTACCAATTCTCCAACTAGTGCTAAAAGCTCCTCTTCTTGCTAACTTGCGCAAAATAACAGATAACTTTGGAGCTAAGAAATCTGCTGTCTTTATAAAAAACAAAGGAAAAATACCATTTGGGTCTACACCTCCATAAGCATCAAGGTCCATCAACAGAGCTTTAATCTCACGAGATCGAAAAGCTAAACTAGTTAGTTTAGCCTCAGGAAAACAGGAATGAGGAAGTTCAAGTTTTTCATTACTCTGTTTACTGTCAAAAACATCAGCCAAAAGGGTTGCCTTTTCCTTTGGACAGTGAGTGATTGAGCCATCTGGTTTAAGTAAAGAAGGAACTGTTGCATCTACACCAAAGAGTGCAGATTTAAGGGTAGACCACTATTTATGTTCCTGAGTTGTACCAGAAAGTGTTTCTTTTATGGTTAAATTGTACTCCTTTCCAGTTGAGGCATAAACTCTCTGAGCAAAAGCTCGAAGCTGAGTATAGTTGTTCCAGGTCAAATCTGATCTGTTACCCTTCCAAAGTTGATAGGCCTCCTGCTTCTCCAAAAAAGCACGTCTACAATCATCATTGAACCACGGTTTGTCCTTCACTCGGTACCTTAGCACACGAGAAGGGCACGCCTATCAATTATGCTGACTAGATTCTCATTCAAAGGGACAACAGGATCTACACTATTATATAATTGTGACCAATTCAAGCACAAAAGATCATGTAAAATACCATTCCAGTCTGCTTGGGATTTCATATAAATTTTACAAGAATATGATATATCAGGGACAGGCTGCTCAGTCTTCACTAATAATGAAATCAAGGCATGATCAGATGTCCCGACTGGAGAACCAACCTTACCAGTTATAACGCCAGGGGAGTCAGTGTATACGAGGTCCAGGCAATCACCAGACCTGTGAGTAGCTTCATTTATGATTTGCTCACAGCCTGATTCAGAGGCAAAGTCTAAAGCTCTTAAGCCATGGCGATCGGTAGGAGAGATAGAACTTAACCACTCCCTATGGTGAGCATTAAAATCACCAACAAAGACAAAAGAAGCCTTTCTATCATCTTCTTGTATCTTAGCCATAACGGTAAGAAGACAATCGAAGATAGAATCATCCATGTCTGGATTCCGGTAGATCGAACATAAATAAAAGTTGTTATGCCTGCCACAAACTTTTATTACCTGAATCTCATGACATCCACATTGATAGCAGGACTTATGAGAAGCAGGGTACTCGGTCCTAATATACACTGTTATTCCCCTGGCCCCAGGGATGGCATCACGTTTCAACATTATTGGCTTCTTAAAACCAGTTATAAGGAGCTCAGATGAGTGCCTCATATTAGAAACCAAAGTTTCTGAGCACAAAAGAATATCATACTGTCTGGACGCAACTGTAAGGTCTTGGATATTTGCATGAAGACCACGAATATTGCAATACAGAAGACGACATTGACGAAATCTAGGACGTAATGGTCCCGGTTTTCGCTCAATGTCTCCAGACAGCATAAAAATTAATAGAAATCATACTTATAAACTAGATTAACAAGAATTATAACAAAAACAATACGTACAGAATTATAAACAAAGTGATTGAGGATACCCATTGACTATAGTAAAAAGTCGGAAAAACTGGTCAACATGGAGGAGCCGATACACCCTGCAAGGCTAAATACCCTCCAGGATAGCCACTTCAACTGAAGGGAGGACAGTAAGGATGATTTTGAGAAGAAAAAGAATCAGAAAAAGGAAAAGACAACCTCTTGATAATCCACCAGGCATCCATGGCCCTTCTATTAAGCCTGCCCAACACACCATTTCAAAAAAACAAGAGGAAGAAAAAAAAAAATAAGATAGAATAGTGTGCCTGAGTGTACCTCAAGCAAGAGAACTCCAACCCAAGACAGTGGCAGACCATGGTACAGAGGCTATGGCACTACCCAAGACTAGAGAACAGTGGTTTAATATTGGAGTGTCCTTCTCCTAGAAGAGCTGCTTACCACAGCTAAAGAGTCTCTTCTACCCTTACCAAGAGGAAAGTACACTGAACTAATTGCAGTACAGTAATTAACCCCTTGGGTGAAGAAGTGTTAAGTATCTCATTGTTGTCAGGTGTATGAGGAAAGACGAGAATATGTAAAGAATAGGCCAAAACTATTCTGTGTAAGTGTAGGCAGAGAAAAAATAAGCCGTGACCAGAGAGAGGGATCCAATGCATTACTGTCTGGCCAGTCAAAGGATCCAATACCTCTCTAGTGGTAGTATCTCATCGGGCGGCTGGTGCCCTGGCCAACCTACTATTTGTGGGAGGATTGCTGTGGGTTGTCTTAGGTCCCTTGTCCTACCATTGCTGTCTGGGACCAGCTTCTGTTGCTTCGACGACGAAGTCCTCCATAGTTAGGGCAATTAAAAGCTCAGCAACTGCTCTTGTTGATAGGGCCCCATAGAAGGGTGCTGGGCCGCCTTTTCGGATGGC
The DNA here is from genome assembly GCF_036898095.1 of Palaemon carinicauda. Lineage (NCBI taxonomy): Eukaryota > Metazoa > Arthropoda > Malacostraca > Decapoda > Palaemonidae > Palaemon > Palaemon carinicauda. Next base: position 21,303,006 of record NC_090747.1, read on the forward strand.
GAGTTTCGATGCGGTTGTTCCCGCGATGGGAAACTGAACACAACGGCAATATTGGGAGTACATGTAGGGCTTCTTTTCCCATTGGATCATTGTCGTGTTGTCCACTCGGAGATGAGTGTTTCCATACACTTTCCTCCCTTGGGTGCCATCTGTTTCGGCCCACCCGTCTCGGCGGAAGGGCTCTTAGGTCTCTTCCCTGCAGGTCCTCTGTGGGTGACTGGTTCACGAACCCCTCCTGGCTGCTACAGTTCTCGAAATCATTGTCTGGATTTTCTTCTTATTTTTTTTTTCTAAGGACATCCATTCTTCCTTTATCTTATTTCGTTCTTCTCTTTAACTTGTTTTTCTTCTGAGTTTTTCCTTTCCGCTTTTCCAGAAATGTTTCTTTCTTACTTTTGGTGTGTCATTCTTTTTCTTTTCTTTTTTTCTTTACGTCTAAAGTCAATTTTCGGTAGCTGCAGCACTTGGTCTCTTGCTAATCATCACACTTGTTTTTAATCCTCCTCATCCCATCGTAAGGCCACCAATTTTGTCACATAGCGTGGGCCATTAAGTAATAATAAATGATGAGTAGCATTGAATTAGACGATTTTTACATCGTAAGGTAATTTATTGTCAAAGTTAGTTTTCACAACAAAAATGAGCATAAATCTCCTTCAAACAAGAATATTAGAACTTCAAACCTTGGAATTATATCACAGAGGAAATGCAAGTTTCGCTGACTTTCAAATTACTGAAACAATCTTAATGGTAATTAACGATTATGATTTTTAGAACTAAAAAGGACAGTTATTAGACGTCTCGTGGCATATCTATGCCCACCATGGTTGAGGTAGGCTTACCATGGCAGGTGGGCCTATGGGGGGTTGGTCACA
>NC_090747.1:21308880-21318880 GCF_036898095.1 Palaemon carinicauda
CTACGCCCACCACCTCACGTCGTACCCGGAAGTTTTCCGTCCAGAACTTCGCCAAACGCCCACGGTTCCTGCCAAGCACGGTATTTATCACCATATCAAGACGACGGGACCCCCAGTCTTCGCAAAATTCAGACGTCTAGCACCGGAACGATTGGCAGCCGCCAAACAGACGTTCGCCGAAATGGAGAAAATGGGCCTTTGCCAAAAGGCCTCCAGCCCATGGTCGTCACCCTTACACATCGTTCTGAGGAAAGACGGCTCCCCCCGCCGTTGCGGGGATTACAGGCGCCTGAACATGCAAACAGAACCGGATCACTACCCCCTCCCAAACATTGCCGATGTAACCTCCTACCTACACAAAGCGAAGGTTTTCTCTACGCTCGACCTCCTGAAGGGGTATTATCAGGTGCCTATGAACCCAGAAGACATCCCCAAGACAGGCATCACCACTCCATTTGGTACATACACCTTCAATTACTCCTGTTTTGGCCTTCGTAATGCTGGGGCAACGTTTCAACGTCTCATGGATGGCATCTTAGTGGACCTCCCTTTCTGTGTATGTTATGTGGACGACATACTTGTGTTCTCCTCCTCAAAAGAGGAACACCTCCGTCACCTGCGCATCGTGCTCGACCGCCTGCAACAAAATGGCCTTGTAGTCCGGTACGACAAGTGTACCTTTGGCGCCAACGAAGTGTCGTTCTTAGGGCACCGTATCACTCCTGAAGGAGTCCATCCCCTCCCTGAGAAGGTAGCAGCCGTTCAGAATTTCCCCACGCCCTCGACCGTCAAAGCTCTGCAGGAATTCTTGGGCATGATCAACTATTATCACCGTTTTCTGCCAGCCATTGCCGCCACTCTTGCTCCCCTCTACGCCTCCCTCAAGGGCAAGCCAAAGGACCTGAAGTGGGGTCCCCTTCAAGAAGCAGCCTTCTGCAATGCAAAGAAGGCCCTATCAACTGCTGCGGCTCTCACTTTTCCTATCCCAGACGCCCCTCTCCTTCTCTCCACCGATGCCAGCGACGTCGCTATTGGTGCAGTACTCGACCAGGTGGTCAAAGGCTCGCCCCGCCCATTGGCCTTCTTCAGCAGAAAACTGTCCAAGGCAGAATCGGGTTATTCTACCTTCGATCGAGAGTTGCTGGCGGTGCACTTGGCTGTCCGTCACTTTCGCCATTTCTTAGAAGGTACGCCCTTCGTCATTCGCACAGACCACATGCCTCTGCTGCACGCCTTCACTCGACAGTCTGACGCCTGGTCCGCCCGTCAACGCCGACATCTCTCCGCCGTGGCTGAATACAATTGCACCCTCCAATACGTCCTTGGGAAAATGAATCCCGTTGCCGATGCCCTGTCAAGAAACACGTTGGCTGCCGTTCAACTGGGATTGGATTACAACGCCCTGGCTGAAGCCCAACGACAGGATCCAGAGTATCAAGCTTGTAGGACATCCTGCACGTCCCTCCGTTGGGAGGATTTTCCCCTCGACGACTCCAACACCACCCTCCTCTGTGACGTCAGTACTGGTAGACCGCGACCTTGGATTTCTTCTCCCATGCGCCGACAGGTGTTTGATTTCATCCACGGCCTTTCACATCCCTCATGCCGTTCTACTGCACAGCTGCTGAAGGCAAAGTTCATTTGGCACGGCATTTCTAAGGATGCTAAGGATTGGGTCCGTGCGTGTACTTCTTGCCAAACTTCCAAAGTACATCGACACACGGATTCAGGAGTGGGCACCTTTCCTCAACCTCAGCGTCATTTCGCACACATTCATGTCGACGTTGTAGGCCCCCTACCCACATCACAAGAATATCGTTACCTGTTTACCGTCATCGACCGCTCCACTCGTTGGCCTGAAGCCATTCCTATGGAAACTGCAACGTCCGCCTCATGTACATCTGCCTTACTCTCTGGATGGATTTCAAGATTCGGTATCCCTGAGCATATTACTTCTGACAGGGGAACAACTTTCACCTCTCAATTATGGACGTCATTAGCGAATCTCCTGGGCATCACCCTACATCAGACAACGGCCTACAACCCCGCTGCCAATGGAATGGTTGAACGTTTTCATCGCACCCTCAAAGCAGCTTTGATGTCCCGCTGCAAGGATTGCAACTGGTTTACTCAGCTTCCCTGGGTCCTCCTTGGACTAAGGACCACTCCTAAAGACACCCTCGACGTCTCGGCAGCCGAAATGGTGTATGGCGACCCGTTGGTCGTCCCTGCCGAATTTTTTCCTTCTACGACCTCCTCCGACGATCTCCAGCGCATACGTCACGTCGTGGGAAAATTTACTCCGTGCCGCCAGACTTACAAGCCCCCAGCGAAGCATCACATACCGACGGATTTGCACTCTGCAACGCACGTCTTACTGCGCAACGACACCAGCAAGCCACCACTAACGCCCCCTTACACGGGCCCTTTCCTTGTGATCCTACGCAGTCCGAAAGCATTCCTCCTAAACATTCGGGGCAAAGAAGACTGGGTCACCATTGATCGTCTAAAACCTGTTTATCTTCTGCCAGATGACCCGCCTACAGTTCGCCTCTCTAGATCAGGCCGCCCTATTTAACATGTACAGTATGTCTTTTTTAGGGGGGGAGCCATGTACCAACCGTGTGTCACACAATTGTACATAATTATTTTGTATATATTATGCTTGTATCTGCGCTCTTCCCTCGCACTAAAAAGAACCTGAATGATTATGTCTCCGTTTTGCTCAGTAACATTATCTGTCTCTCGAACAGGTCATGTTCTGTTACCTTGAGGTTTTGTATATAAAGAAGAGTGTTCCTAAATAAATAACTCAGTCGTTTCCAATCTGCCTTTGAGTTCACAACTCCTCTCTCGGCCCGTCACAATATGCATATATATATATATATATATATATATATATATATATATATATATATATATATATATATATATGTATATATATATATATATATATATATATATATATATATATATATATATATATATATATATGTATATTTAAATATATGTATATATATGTATATAGATATACATACATATATATATATATATATATATATATATATATATATATATATATATATATATATATGTGTGTGTGTGTGTGTGTGTGTTTTTGTATGTGTGTATGTATATTAGTGTACGCAGCCCGTCATTAATGCTGTTTGAATATTCATATATATAAGCACACATAGAGACACACCCGACTAAGCTCAATGACTCAACCTTCCTAACTACCCTAGGTATTAGTTACTCTCCCTCACATATTCCCGAGGGCTCGAGGGACAATGAGAGACCTGTAGTTATGTCTTGCTGAGCGTGCCATGATATATATATATATATATATATATATATATATATATATATATCCATATATGTATATTTATATATATATATTTATATATATAAATATATATATATATATATATATATATATATATATATATATATATATATATATATAAATGTGTATTTATATATATATATATATATATATATATATATATATATATATACACATGAATATATATATATATATATATATATATATATATATATATGTATATATATATATATATATATATATATATTTATATACATATATATATATATATATATATATATATATATATATATATATATATATATATATATATATATATATATATTTATCTATATATGTATATATATATATATATATATATATATATATATATATTCATATATATATTTATCTATCTATCTATCTTTCTATATGTATATATATATATATATATATATATATATATATATATATATATATATATATATATATATATATATATATATTATATATCATAATCTTCCTAAAAGCTGGATTCTCCTACCTCGGAATAAGAACACCGAGATGGATTCAACTGAATGATAATAGCTTTAGGTCGGCAGTGGCTGAGTTTCTAAGTCAGTGGACCAGAAGCTACTATCTTCCAGATGTTTCCCCCTTGATCAGTTACAAAGAGAAGGCCATGTATATCGAATGATACTTGGGATACTGTATAAGGGAGATAAAGTTTCTCATGAAGAAAGGAAGATACAAGGCAGAGCACTGATAGTGAGGTCAAAAGAAAACCCAGCAATAAGAATCGATCATAAAATTATCAATGAAATCTCTACGGGGGAAAGATAGATGCATGAACATATTATAAAGAAAAATGAATCTGTTATATCAATAAAAGTTGAACAAAGACAACGTTGGATGGAACACTTTAGTTAGGTCATGCATAGATGAGACGAAGTGAATAATTAGAAACCCACTTTTAAAGGCATTTATGGACTCTGAAAAATCTTTTCATATTGTACACCAACCAATTTTGTCAAGAGTGGCCCGCTATTAGAGATTTAATCTTAAATACTTAAGTAAATTGTGTTGAGTTTTTTCATGAGCCTAGCAAGGTTAGTGAAATCATATCAAACGAATTTCTAGTGAATAGCGGAGTACTCTTTGAGAGTGTTTTTTTTTTTTTTTTTTTTTTTTTTTTTTCTTATCTACGATGTTTATCCTCCTCATGAATTTAGTAATAGATAGAACAGATGGGGATGGTAGGAAAGGATCGACTGGAATATAAATAGGCACTGTCCTTATTAGCAGAACTCCACAGGATTTGCATTATAACAGGATGGTGTGCTCAAGATTAATAGGAGATTATGAGATAAGAATATGCAACGGATGATAAAAACATAATTGTAAAGATAAAGAATTAATGAGGTAGAATCATTTCAATATTTTTGAAATGTTCTCTTTATATTACAAGGCCTTCAGAATTACAGTTTAATGAAAGATTGAAAAACGCAAATTAGACAATGGCTAGGTTAACTAAAATTTGTGAATCAAATCGCTAGTAATAATATATAAAAATCAGGCTATATATCAGTTTAGTGATATCTGTGTTACAGTATGGACGTAAATCATGGTATGACAATGGAACAATATTCAACAGATTTTGTAGATTTTAGAAAAAGGCTCTTAGAAGAATATTGGGAGTTGAATGGTAGGACAGGTTTAGAAATGAAACTATTTCATAAATCATACTAATTTAGTACCATATGTGGATGACATCATAATGAAGGTTAGATGGAGATGTTTTGGGCATGGTCTTCGCACTCCATAAAAGAGATTATTTAACCAAACGTTTTCAACTTGGCTCCACAAGGCTCTAGACGGATTGGAAGACCCTGCATGGCTGAGTACAATGGAGCGTGAAGTCGATGATGATGAACAGAGAAGTTTTGACTTAAAAGTTCGATATAGAGATGACTGGCAAGATCTAACCAAGCTCCTTTGTTACTATAGGCGTAGTAAGAGATGATGATGATGATTTCTCGTCTTTGTGTAGTTCATGAAAGGTATATTGATATTTCATAGAGGGCACAGGCATTTTTCCCATTATCATACTTTCCGTGAGAGAGAGAGAGAGAGAGAGAGAGAGAGAGAGAGAGAGAGAGAGAGAGAGAGAGAGAGAGAGAGAGAGAGAGAGAGAGATGGGTCTACCTCTGAGCCTCCTTCGACTGGTAAAATACAAAACTGATTTTTCTTCTGAATTCAGAGGAATATTCAATGCAAAACTCCATTCCACGACCTGTCTGCAACATGAAATGTTTTAGTCATCCGGTTATTTCACTTTTATGATTGTTCACCCTTCTATTTTTCCTGTTGCTTTCCTTTTTTGTCTGTTGCAATATTATTTTTCTATTGGTTCTTTGTCCCCCGACTTGTATTTCTTCCATCCGAGCTGTTTTTTCTTTACCAAGGAGTGTTCACGAGTGGCAATCTATATCTATCTATCTATCTATCTACCTATCTATATATATGTATATATATATATATATATATATATATATATATATATATATATATATATATATATATATATATATATATATATATATATATATATATATATACATATATATATATATATATATATATATATATATATATATATATATATATATATACAAAAGTTGAATAATTTTTGGTCAATTCGTAATACCCTTCCAAAATATGTATTTGAAGAGTTTATAAATAGTAATTTTTTTTTGGATTTGACATCCCTATAGCCATATATTTCTATAAGTACTGCAACACGAGACTCTCCCCTTATTTGGAATGCCTTTTAAGAAATGGGATGACATTATTTTGATTTGTAAGCAGCTGTCTTTTATATCAAAGAATATTTTCTTAGATTAGGAAAATCTTACTTCAGATAATTCTTATAACATTCTATTCTTCAATTCTTCTCAATATTATTGATTTATTTTTATTAAAATCTATCGTTTATCAAAAGTTACTAAAATCTAATAATAATATTTGAGGAAATTGAAATATGATGGTTTGAGGGAATTATAAAGCCTTTTGAAAGGGCGTTAGTTGAAAAAAAAAGAAAACAAATATCCAGAGTGGCCCTATAGATTAACACAATTTGTCTAGGGGGTCACATCTTTTCCAGTAGCTATGCTTTTCAGCTTCAATGTTCGGAATATATAGACGAAAGAAGTGAAAGTCAATATGAATATAACGGATCAAAGGAGTAAGCTTTGCTGTCAGTCCCACAGCTCAACATCTGAGGTAGAGAAATGCTAGATGAAATATATATATATATATATATATATATATATATATATATATATATATATATATATATATATATATATATATATATATATAATACATTTTTGCACATTATATATATATATATATATATATATATATATATATATATATATATATATATATATACATATATATGATAAATTTTTTTACATTTAAACGTCTTTTTTCATATTTAAAATAAGCCATATATATTAATACATTAAAGTCTGGATTCTCTTAACGACCTCGGGATCAGAGCCCCAGGCGGAATAACCCAAAGACTAATATCAGACCGGCCGGGATTTGAACTCTCGTTCAGGATATCTGTATGCCAGTGACCATACCCTTCAGCAACGAAGAAAGATAAAAGTCAATGACAATTCTTCTGTACATATACCTGTCCAATTCAGGTTTTCTGTACTTAGAATTGACATCAACCCATCTTCACCATCGTAGCTAATTGGTAGGTTTGGGACTTGGCATTCAATTAATGATAAATTTTTGCACATTTAAACGTGTTTTTTATTTCATATTTCAAATAAGCCATATATATTAATACATTAAAGTCTGGATATATATATATATATATATATATATATATATATATATATATATATATATATATATATATATATATATATATAAAATCATAATCATCATCCTCGGTCGTAACCGGTTTACTGCAGAACAAAAGCCTCAGACATATCCTGCCTCATGCGTATTTTTACAAGCAAACGTTCTTACCTCGTCAATCCATCGTTTTTTCTTACTTCCCCTACTTTTTTTGAAATATTTAGGAACCCATTGTATTATTCTTTATTTCCATCTATTATCTGTCATTTTCCTTAAATACCCTCTCCATGTTCATTTCCTTTTCTTATATGTTTTTGTAATATACTTTACTTCAGTTTGCTCTCTTGTCCATGTTATTACCAATATTATTCTTTCCGTAGTTATTTCAGTTGTAAGTAGCCTATGTTCTAAGGCTTTAGTAAGGCTTTACGTTTCTGATGCATAAATTTAAACTGGTAAGACCATCTCGTTAAATAGTTTTCCTTTAATCTCATTTTCTCATTATTCTTCTCCAATAGTTCTCCAACCGATGCTTATCCTTCTTTTAATTACAGTATCATGTTCAAAGGAAACACTAATTCTTTGTTCGAAATACGTATATTTATTAGCAATCTCTTAATGTTCATCCATAACCATTATTTGCTTTGCCTGAATTTTATCTTATTTTACTCATATTCATTTTAGTTTTGCATTTCATTTTTTTTTATTCAAATCTACTATCATATTTTACATTTCACCCTATGATTCAACTAAGTCATCTGTAAAATTTAAGTAGTTTATGTATTCTTGCAGATAATGTATATAAAGTTCAGCCAGTTTTTCTTTTATAAAATTTCTTCCATTTATTATTATATCAACTGACAGGCCATCTTCTCCCACTCCGTTGCCTCTTTTCCTGCCTTTAAATACTCTTGTTACTTCAACTATTATGGTTGGTACCCGGTCAGGTGTTCCATTATTTTATAAGTGTAAATTTATTTTTTATATCACAATTGCATAGAATTTTAGATTACTGCATCTGTTATTTATAACAATTCTATTTCCTCCTTTAAAACAAACATATTTTGACATCTTTTTCCCAGATTTCTTTTCATCAATTTGATGTTTCATTCATTCTTTATTATTTTCTCAATTTTTCTCAGATTGTGTTTACAAATATCTGTTGTTTTATTTTGTTTAATGTTATATATATATATATATATATATATATATATATATATATATATATATATATATATATATATATATATATATATATTAGTTTATGATGGCTACCCGGTCTGGGCAACAATATTATATTTTATGAGCTTCTCGTTTCTGGGTACCAAACATATATATAACATACACATATGTATATATACATACATACATACATATATATATATATATATATATATATATATATATATATATATATATATAAATATATATATATATATATATATATATATATATATATATATATATATATAAATATATATATATATATATATATATATATATATATATATATATATATATATATATATATATATATATATATATTTACTGTTTCATTTCGCCAGTTGTCTCTATGTTAAGCTTTTAAATAAATACTTCTCCTATAATTGATTACTTCACTTTCATTGTCCTCAGGCATGTAGGTCTGGGTATTCAAACTCATCTAGTGCCTTGTGGAGCCCAGTTAAGAATTGGGTAAACTGATCTCTCTTGAGAATTACGAACAGTATGGTCAAACTATTTCAGTCTACCCCTCGCCACGATATCACCCAGAGAAGACACTTGAGTAATCTCTCTCACAGTATTATTTCTAATCTTTTCCCGCCCCTTTAACTCCCAATATTTTTCTGAGGCCTTTATTGTCAAATCAACAAAATATGTTGGATATTTTTTGATTGTCATACCACTACTTATGTACATACTGTAACACCAATATCACTAAACTGATATATAGCCTGATTTTTATTTTTATTTTCATGTGATTTGAAACTTAACCTAGAATTATTCTTTCAATCTTTCATTAAATTCCAATTCTAATGACCCTGAATCGGGAATCATAGCTTCTAAATATTCAAATGTTTCCTCCTCATCAATCTTTCCTCCTTCCAATGATATTTTTTCTTCCATAGCATAATCCGGTCTCATCGTCTGTCTTTCTTTTATTTATCATGAGCCTAAACATTGTGTTATATTTCATGTATTTTGGTAAGCAACCATTGCTAATCCTGTGGCATTTTGCTAATAAGGAAAGCATCATCGGCATAGTTTTAGTCTGCTAATTTCCGGTTACCATTCCACTGTAATTCTTTTCCAGCCAACCCCAACTATTCTAAGTATCACAAAATCCTAGAGGAGGATAAAAAGCATAAGTGGTAACACATTCCCTTGGCGTACTTCACTGTTCGCTGGACATTCGTTTCATAGAACTTAATTTACCCTAATTTTGCAATTACTACACCACGAACATATTTACTAAAATTTGCATATTTAAGTCGAACTACATAATAAAGCAGGACTCTTAAAAATACTGGACGGTGCACACTGTCAAAAGATTTTTCATAGTCCACATATCATCAAAAGTTTATTTTTATATTCTAGACCAGTGGTTCTTAACCTTGTGGGAGGTACCGAACCCCGCAAGAGTCATATGTACACTCATCGAACCCTTCATGGTTGGAAATATATATATAATATAGGTAAACAGAAGAGGAAAAAAAAAGAAAGTTATAACTAAATATATCAGCATCTATTTCAAATTCAAGACAGGTATATATTTTATAGTTGTGCACAATACTA
>NC_090747.1:21336380-21343880 GCF_036898095.1 Palaemon carinicauda
AACTACAAGGTAGATCGATAGATTAAAGAGATTTTGTATGTAGAAACATTTATTGAAATAAGGCGGGAAATTTGTACCAAAAAATTGTGATCAAATCATAAAATGTGATTATAAATTTACGCAATTCAGACTAACATTTTCGTTTGTTAAGATAAAATTAGTCTTATATTCCAATCTTTGAATGTATGTGCATAATGGAGGGAGTTTCCATATTTACGTTATCAGTCGGTCGAGACATGTTTTTCGCAAGACTATATCATCAAATCACCAGTCAGTTGATGACATCACTTTCCATCTATTCTTCTTTTTAAACACTTCTTTTGAAATTCAATATATATATATATATATATATATATATATATATATATATATATATATATATATATATATATATATATATATATATATATATAACGGATTTTGGCGAAGCGAAAAATCTATTTTTGGGTGAGATGGCCATGTCGTCCTGATGGAAGATCCTATAGGGTAGCTTCCTAGGGTATATTACAACTACGGCGATATTCCCAGAGAATTTACCTTAAGGTACCCAGAATTCTAACTCCTGGAACGAATATCCCTAATGAAAGGGATATCGCGACATATCAAAGGACGTATTCTTGACACGCCACATGGCAATCTGCACCCCAAACAGAGATAACACATCGAAGGGGTCAATTGGCAAGAAAACGAAAACGAGAAAGAAAAGGGGGGAGCCGCTCCCAAGGCTCCCTCTTCTCCCGTTTCGTAAGCGTGCCTGGCGCCAATCCTGGCGCCATCTGTATTCCTTGTAGCGATACACGAGGTGCTACAGATACTGTATGTAGGGAGGGGTCCTACAGCCCTTTCATAGAAAAGGAAGGTCGGGTCCATCAGGACGACATGGCCATCAACCCAAAAATAGATTTTTCCTTTCGCTCAAAATCCGTTTTTTGGGCTCAAGCCATGTCGTCCTGATGGAAGTATACCAGAGCATTACTGTATCTGTGGATTCTCAGAACGTGCCGTACTCCCCGGAGGTAATTTTTCCTGGTCGACTAGACCTAGAGACCTAAGATGTTACCGTTATACATCTTTTCAACTAACCATAAACCATGTTAGAGCTTCCTGCCCCCTACAGGGAAGAGTCCTACTAGACTCTGGAAAAGTCTCAAAGAGTACATATACCTATGTATGAATACCAGGCAACCCAATATAGTGGTCTCACCCTATATTAAGTAAAGCATAGTTTGTAAAGAACCACTGGGTCAATATGAAATATCGACCAGTTCTCCGCACAATACTTGTATTGGACAAAGTTTTATATCCGCATAGGAGGAAGCTGTAAATCCGCCACCATCCCCTTATGGGGTGGGATCCTCCCGCTAAGGGAAAGCATAAACCAATGCAACATTAGCTTGCATAAAGGAACAATCTATTAGAATTATCCCAGATAAATATACATAGAATGAATGCTCAATTATATCAATAAATTGACACAGGTGAAGGATACGCAAGGTTCTCAAGAACAAGTTTATTGATAGACAATAAACAGACAGGTTAACAACAATTATATATATATATATATATATATATATATATATATATATATATATATATATATATATATATATATATATTTATATATAAGAAGAGGATAACCAAAACTTTAAGCATAAGTATGATAGTAAACAGAAACTTGTTTATCTGAAAGAAAAACATTAGTGCCACTTTTAACATACCGAGGTATCAAGGTCAGAAAAGTCTGTATTACTAATCAGTTACATTAGCGTTAGAAACGCTCGGCACACATGTCTGCACTTATGCTAGGTTCACCTTTGGAAGTGGAACAGTCAACGTGGGCACCTCAGTGCCCTCACTTAGTTTGTAGCACAGTATGTAACTACACACTCACCCTGGAATTAATCGTCCCAATTAAAACCACTGTTCCTCGCAGAGTTAAACAGCAGGGTTAACGACGCAACCCACTGCTACCACAGATCTCTTTAGTTGCTCCACTTGGTTCGCATAGTGGCGAAAGAACACTCTGGAAGACTTGCAGCCAGTGTATGAAAGAAGATGTTCAAAATCCATACAATTAAGGAAATTTAAGGATGAAGCCACTTTCCTCGGATCGTGACCTGCGGGTGTACTGTCAGGATCCGCTCTGCGCATAAAATATGTGATTTTCGCCCTGAGTTGATTCAGTGATAAATTTGAGCCTGATGTTTCTCCCCTGAATAGTTGACCACCCTTGAAGTCTACTGGACATAGAGATGCATCTTCTTTCAGAGGGCAGATTCTCCAGGGACCCCACCTGTTGGTGGGTAACTCATTCTTGGCGAGAAACGTAGGATCCGGAAACAGGTTCAGTTCTCCCCCATCCAGGAACTGAACACGACCTTCCTCTCTCGAGAGGATTACAATCTCACTAACCCTGGCCCCGGACGCGAGTGCAAATAGGAAAATAACTTTTTGGGTCAAATCCTTTAACGCACCCTCCTCATTGCTCAACAGAGAAGCGAAATGAAGAACTTTGTCTAAAAACCATGAAATGGACTTTGGAGGTGCGGAAGGTCTGAGCCTAGCGCAGGCTTTCGGAACTTTATTGCCTTCTAGTAGATTTGCACTTATTTTCCTCCAGGAAGTCTATGCTGGCCTTCGAAATCCCGAAACGCTTTCTCACCGCTAGGTAGAGAAAATCATGAGCTGCAGGGTCCGGGTTTTCTGTAATGAAGCGCAGACAGTAGACTTCTGGACTCGCTGGGTCAGAACTGGATCTGGTAGCGGTAGAAACTTCAGCCGTAGTTCCAATGCCAGGGGGAACCACACGCTATTCGGCCACTTGTGGGCCACTATTGCCGCTACCCCCTTGAAGGATCTCAGTTTGTTGAGGACCCTCAACAGAAGGTTGTGAGGAGGGAACAGATAAATCCTGGACCATCTGTTCCAGTCGAGAGACATCGCGTCCACTGCCTCCGCTAAGGGGTCCTCGTACGGGGACACGCACGGGGGCAACTTCTTGTTGTCTTTCGTCGCAAAGCGGTCAATCTGCAGTTCTGGGACTTGACTCAAGATGAAGGAGAATGATCCTGTGTCTAGGGACCATTCCGACTCTATCGGTGTGAACCTGGATAGAGCGTCCGCTGTCACATTGCAGACTCCTTGAAGGTGAACTGCCGACAGGTACCACTTCTTCTTTTCCGTCAATCGGAAGAAGGCCAACATCACCTGGTTGAGAGGTGGTGACCTTGATCCATGTCGATTCAAGCATCTCACAACTACCTCGCTGTCCAGCACCAACTATATGTGGATCGAGTGACGCGAGGAGACTTTCTTTAAGGTAAGGAGCACTGCCATAGCTTCTAGAAAGTTTATGAGAAAGGTCTTGCATAGCTTGGACCAAGTCCCCTGGACTTTTTTCCGATGAGAATGACCTCCCCATCCCTCCTTCGAGGCGTCTGAGTGAATTGTCACCGACGGGGGAGGTGGCTGAAGAAGAACCGACTTCTTTAGATGTCTGGCTTAGGACCAAGGCCTGAGAAGAGTACGTAAACGAAACGGAACTGGTCTTCTCAGATCTCTTCGCGCGTTTGATGCATAACTTCTCCAAACTCCGGTTGCATCCTTTAGCTGTGCTCTTAGCACCGGGTCTGTCACCGAAGCAAACTGGAGAGAACCCAGTACTCTCTCCTGCTCGCGTCTTGATATCCTTTCGGAATCTAGAAGTCTCTTGACAGACCCCGCTATCTCCTTCCTTTTCTTCGCCGGGGTGGAGAAACGGTGTGACAATAGGTCCCAGTGGATTCCCAGCCACTGGAACTTTTGAGATGGAGAAAGTCGAGACTTTTTTCTGTTGATCTTGAAGCCTAGATACTCTAGGAACTGGATCACATGAATGGAAGCTTGCAAGCATTCTGTCTTGGATGCTGCCCACACCAGCCAGTCGTCCAGGTAGGCTACTACCTGAATTCCCTTTAGGCGTAATTGCTTGAGAGCTACGCTCGCAAGCTTCGTAAAGATCCTTGGAGCTATATTTAGCCCGAATGGCATGGCTCTGAAGGCGTATAGTCTTCGTTGTAGCTTGAACCCTAGGTAGGGGGAGAGTCGACGGTTGATTGGAACGTGTCAATAGGCGTCTGACAAGTCTATGGAGACGGTATATGCCCTCTTGGGCAGTAAGGTCCTTATGTGTTGCAGTGTTAGCATCTTGAACTTGCAGTTCACTATGAACTTGTTGAGTGGCGACAAGTCCAGAATGACTCTGAGTTTTTCCGAGTCCTTCTTGTGAACACAAAACAGCCTCCCTTGGAATTTGATGGACTTTAGCCTTCGGATCACTTTATTCCTCCAACAAATCTTGGATGTACTCCTCCAGAACGGGGGTGGAGTGTTGGAAAAACCGAGGGCACGGGGGTGGAGTGCTGTACCAGCTCCAGCCCAGTCCATTCTTGAGTAGGCTGTGGGCCAAGGGATCGAAGGTCCACCGATCCCGAAAATTCTGAAGTCTCCCTCCTACCGGTATCATCTTATTTGGACTGTTGTCCAGAGGTCTTGCCTCCCTGACCGCGACCACCCCTGAATTCCCTTCCCCTTCAGGAGCGCCTAGACAAGCCTCTGGCTGCTCCTCTAGGCTTTGCTCGAAAGGAAGTTGACTGCCCTTCGAACGTTGGGTTGAATGCCGGGGACTACGTCGACCTGGCCTGGGGTACCCACTGGAAAGTGGTCGGGGTTTGTGCCACCATCTGGGGCACTGAAGGAATCGGCAATTGCTGTTGCTGTTACTGTTCAACTGGCTTGGCTGGCCGAGACGGTAGCCTAGTCCTATTAGTCTTCCTCTTTGGTTGGGGATCCTCATCCGGGGAAGACTTTCTCTTGATAGACAGGCCCCACTTTTGGAGAAGATTTCTATTCTCCGTGGTGGCCTTATCCACAACTTCTTTGACCAATTCGCTAGGGAAAAGGTCTTTGCCCCAAATGTTGGAGGAGATTAGTTTCCTTGGCTCGTGCCTCACCGTAGCCGAGGTGAACATGAACTCCCTACAAGCTCTCCTCGCCCTGACAAAGCTGTAAAGATCCTTCGTCACTGTGGCCAGATGAATCTTGGCCACTACCATGAACATTTCATGGACCTTGGGGTCACTTGCCATCGTCTCAAGAGTGGTCTGAAGAGACATTGTGGCAGCCAGTCTTTCTTTTGTCTCGAGCTCTCTCCGGAAAAGAAAGTCAGAAAGCTTAGGGAGGTTCACTCCGAACTGACGTCCGGCAATATCAGCCTCCAACTTCCCGACTGAGAAGGTAAGATGGCCGTCCTTCAAGTCTTTGTGGTCCATGGGTAGGGCCAGCGACAAGGGTTTACACTCCTCCAGGGAGGGGCAAGGCTTGCCAGCCTCGACTGCTTTTAATACAGCCGCAAACCCTTTCTGCAAAAAGGGGAAGGCTCTAGCAGGAGAGGACACAAAGGAAAGGAGCTTCTTACTCAATGCAGCTACCTTTGAGTTCGTGAAGCCCCTCTCTTTCATCGAAGATGAAAACAAAGCTTGAGCCTTAGCATGGTCCATCACTATGACCTCCTTCGGCTCTGTCTCCTCCTTTGAAGCTGGTTCCTTCCTCAACCGGACATAACAGTCCGGATATGACCCTTTGCTGGGCCAGAATTCCACCTCCTCAAGGGGAACTTAACCCAGTTTATCCGACATGACGATCTTTCCAGTCGTCATCGGCATGTGCTCAGCATATCTCCACGGGTTAGCATCTTAGCACAAGGGAAGGTCTTTCACATTGAGCCTTTTCTGGGGCCCACGTGATGCTGAAAGCCTCTGCATCTGCAGTTCCATTGCAGCCGCCTTCTCCATATTCTCCTTCTGCATTTGTTGGATTATTCCAACAATGGAGGAGAGGGCCTGTCCCAGCTCTACTGGGAAGGACGATGTTGAGGGAATAGGTTCAGGGATCAGAACCGGAGCAGCCGACACCTCGTTGGCTTCTTCCTCTAATACGTCTGGGGCTTGATCTTCATCCTAGCCTCCTGCCAGGAGGTCTTCCTCCAGACGCTCGGACATGTCTGACATCCTGTCGTCCAACTGGATGTCTTGCAAGGCGACCGCCACTTCAGCATCCACCTGGATCTGAACTAGGGGGATCTCCTCTTGAGGCTGGGGAATCACTGCATCAGCTGATGCCCTAGGGAAAAGGTAAGCCCTTATCTTCTCACTTGGAAGATAAGGTCCAGAGGTGTTCTTCTGGAAGCCCTTACCCAGGTGCGAAGCTTCTCCCTTGCTATATCCCTTGATTCCGCTGTCCTAGGGGAATCAAAAGCCTCAGTAATCAGGTTAGAGCACACGGTACATACCTGGGGGTCCCAATACCGGAGATCACCCTTGGAGACAGCGCATGCTGCGTGCCTCCTACATAACTCATGTCCGCAGAAGTTCTTACTGCGGACGTTGCAGAAAGCACTTCCGCACTTCGGACGTACCTCCTGCAAAGAGAAGAAATTTCCATGAGTATCAAGTGAACTACGTATCACTGGATATGCACAGTTAGCATAACAAATCAGAAAGGAAAGACACACACTTGTGTTTCCCCGCACAACCAATTGTTGCAGCCTTGCAGATAATAAAATCGTATGGTTAATCTGTCCTAGAGTAACCAATGAAAAATTTCCAGAGGAAACAGGTGGAGCTCACACCTAAGATATGATTTTAAAATCCCGGATAATAGACAAGAAAAAACTCACTTTCTTATCTGTAAGGCAACACCAAAGGGCTGTGCAAGACAACACAAAAGTGTTAGAACACACAGTGCTGTACCAAAACTTATACTATAGTTTTCTTCCTACAGTATATGTTATACTGAAGTATACTGGTACAGTATAGAAGGTAATGTGCCGGCCGGCACACACCATAACTATCTTTAAAGGATACTACTTAACAGCTATAAGGCGACCGAATGCTGGTTCAATTGCATGTGCTGACCGGCAGTAACTGCCGGCCGGCAATGACTGCCGGTCGGCAACTACACAAGGTAGTACCCGGCTGCCGGCCACTGCTCATAGCGACCGGCAGACAAGGGCTGACAATAGCCGGCCGGCAAAGGTAAACAACCGATGCCGGCCAGCAGCAAAAGAACCAGAGGACTACGACTGCCCGGCTGCCGGCCTCATAGGCCGACAGCCGGGTCGGGTACAGCACTAGAAGAAAACAGAATGGATGCCGGGATAAGAGCGTAAACTACCTCCAAGCCCGGCAATCCGAAAGAGTGCAAATAAGGAAGGGGAGAAACTAATTCAGGCTTCCTGACCAATGCCGTCTGGCTCTACAGGCAGGCATGGATGAGGGACCAAGGGAGGTCCGGGCAGCACTCAAAGCAGAAGACCCTTGCCGGCCGGCAAGGGACTGAGTCAATTCCACATCCTAACCTATCCTAGGTCCAGATGTAGAATGACGTACAGTTCTGTAATGGCTAGTCCATTACGGAGATAGAGGGGGAAGGGACAAAAGAGGGTCCTACCAACCTTGCTTT
>NC_090747.1:21353880-21361380 GCF_036898095.1 Palaemon carinicauda
TATATGACTACAGGAAATCTCACGCTAGCATCTTCATCCACAATGACATATTACGTCATGTGTTTTAAACATGTAATAATTAACTATTTCATTTATTACAATAGCTCGGCTAGCTATCTCAATTTTTTCAAAAAAAAATTTAACAAGCCAAAATATGTTTACTATGTGTGACTGGACATATGTATTATTCTTTGTTTAAGTTTAGCCATAAGCAAATGAGGACGAATGTCTAAATTTAGGCACATCAAAAAATAACAATAATGCATATGAAAAGATATTACCAAAGCAAAGAAAAAAAGGCATGATAAATACAGATCATATATATGGTACATTGCTAGCAAATGATTATATGGTACCCCCCAAAAAAAAATACTGACATACATATGATTCGGTAACTTGTTAAAGAATAATTGTTACCTTTATCAGAAACATAGATTAACACAATACGGAAGCTAATATATAATGTATATATATATATATATATATATATATATATATATATATATATATATATATATATATATATATATATATATATATATATATATAAGGCTGATATATTTTATTAGATGCCCATAGATTCTGTTATTTTTATTATTTTTTTTCTCTTTTCTTTTAACATTCCGGCTTATATATTTTATTGGATGCCGAGAGAAAAAATTATCTATATTTTTTTTCAATGTTTTTTTTTTAAATGTATTTTTAACAATGCAATGTAGATAATTTCTTCAATTACATATTACTAGCGTACTAACAGCTTTTCGTACAAACACAATTTCCAGAGCATTTTACTCCTTTAGCGAATGAGGTGGCCACTTCAAACGGCTTTAAACTGAATTAAATAAGGAGTTTTGTCTGGACATGGCGAAACGTTCTGTTTTAGCTTCCAACTGTTCCATAACCTACGACAAACAAGGATGTTCACGGCGATAAATATCATCACCGTTATACTTAATCCTGTTAGTAGTATGGGGTGAAAAAATTCCTTATAAGTCGGTGACAGGTGGTCCATCTCGGTCCATTTCATCAACCGCTTGGCAACCTGTTTGTTGTACGGGAGAGGTAGTGCTGGCGTTGTAGACGTCCACGTGAAGTTCGCGAAGTAGGCTCGTTCTCTGATGATTATCCTTAGCCCGGTCACCATGGAATTAGGGGAAGTCCCGATACAACCATCTGCTGCAACAAAGATGTGTGCAAATGACGTGGATCCGTCCGGGCATGATACATTGAAGCCGTCCTTGTCGTATCGTATCCACGAGCCATTGTTCAGTCTGCAATTGAACTCATTATTGTCAAAGGGATAAAGCTTATCCAAACAATTTTCACTTGTATGGGAGAGAGCACCGTCTAGCACTATACCGAACTCGCATGAATCCATTAAGTTTTTATGGAATTCAAATGAGTCAACTGTACATATTTTTCTATCCTTTGCGTATGAACAGTGAGGTTATAGATTTAAGTCTTTAATGACCGTATATGTTTCCTTGTCTGGGGAAATCAATACGTGTCCTGTCAAACTGGATATTACTGGATTTGAGTGATTCGTCATGAAAGTCGGAAATGGTGATATCCTGTAAGATTGCCAGGCATCAGAAGAGTCAAAGGGAATTGTAATCCTAATCTTGTTATTTTCAACGCTTACTGTAATTAGGCTGTATTAAAATTCTATCCTACGTTCGCCTAACAAAGGAACATAGCCTAGTTTATCACTTCCGTTTTCCAGAACTAACTTTAAGTAATTTATAGGCAACAAATGGGGCGACAGTACACCTTTAGTTGCTAACGTAATAGCTTCTACATAATCCTTGGATTTCTCAATGAAATGTGCAATTCTGTTATGTATGTGATCTATCTTTGAATCATAATACGTTAACGTTGCCAACAAATCCTGTACTTCCATAATCTGACTGATATTACTAGAATGTTCATTTACTAAATCCATAATTTGATTGATTGAAGCTAGCTGATTCCTTAGTTCTGACATAATCAATTCATCTTCATGAGTCAAGAACTCAATTTTCTTATTTTGATTACTAATCTTAAGACGAATGGAAATTCCTAAACCTAAACTTGCAATAGACCCAAAGATGTTTAATGCAGCATAAATAAACGGATTTCGTCTTTCTTTATGTTCGTGTCCTACAGTCCACATCAAAAGGTCACAAGCCAAAGATTCTGTCTCGTAAGTCTTATTTTGCAAGTCATCAGATAGCATCTCTGCAACTTTTAATGTCGATCCAAGCGAACTCTCTGTAGTCAAATGAAAATGTCTTCTATGCAACTCATTCAATGAGACAGAAAACCTTGAAATGGCAGTTTTTAAGCTAGTGACATCATTCTCTGGAAGAAAAATTGCTTGCATATTCACTTCTACAACTACGTTGCTCGATGTAATAAAAACGTCTTCTTGTCTTTCAACTATAGTGCCATATTTAAAATCTATACTTTTAGTTTTAGAGCTCATCCCACACGAGAAAAATGTCTGAGCAAACAATATCACCTCCAACAACAAAAAATTCATCTTGGAAACCTGTAACGAGAAAAATATATGTAATTACTCCTGTATTAAGAAGAACACTTTTAATCACATAAAATAAAAAAAATTTCCCTCACTTCTTTCCCTCTCTTTTTTTTCTTTTTTTTTATTTTTTAATTTCTTATGTGAGCCAATGGTACTATTCTCTCATCCGTGGGTTGGGATACGTTTTGAACCCTAAACCTATTGGCCGTTAATGTTTCCAAAATGTTAAATGGGCCTTCAAACTTAGGTGTTAGTTTATAATTAAGTCTTTTACGCACATTGATCTGTATATACACGTTATCACCCACGGTATATGTTTTAGTTGGCTTCGCTATTTTATCATGATTCCTTTTCATTATGATTTGTGAGTCTTCTAAATTCTTTCGAAGGATATCATATCGACTTTTGCTTGCATTTATACATTCTTTTAAAGGATTTGATAGATTAGTTGTAGGCGTTAATACATGGAAAGGCCTTCTAACTGGGGTACCATACAATGCTTCATGCGGTGACATTTTAATTGATATATGATATGAATGATTCAGAGTACTCAGTGCCGCCGGTATTGCAATATCCCAGTTGGGGTCTGATCCCCCTATTGTTACTCTTAATATATTTAAAACTTTTTTATTTGCCCTTTCCACTAGCCCATTCGATTCTGGGTGATATATCATGGTATTTATTTTCTTTATGCTAAGGAATTCACACAATGAGGTAAGAAAGTGATGATTAAATTCACCACCCGAGTCTGAGATTATCATGTGTGGAATTCCATGTTTACAAATGTAACACTCGTAAAACTTCCAAGCGCATTCAATCGCAGATTTAGTTTTAAGCGCTATTAGTTCTGTATATCGAGTTAAAGCATCTATAATTACTAAGAGGTGCTTATTTCCTCTGTCTGACTCGTAAAATCCTGTTAAAAAATCTAAATGTATTCTTTCAAAGGGTTGATTGGGCACGGGATAAGCCCCTAGGCTTACAGGTGTTTTCATATGCCCTTTGTTTTCCTGACATGTGCGACAATTAGCTATGTGTCTTTTTATATCTGTAAGCATCGTATGCCAATAAAACAATGATTTGGCTTTCTTTGACATAAATAAGAACCCCGGGTGTCCATGTAATGGATTTGAATGCAACCAATTCTGGACAGTGGAAATAAGTAAGATTGGTACTACTACCTGATCGTTAGTTACATATGGTGTATTGCGGGTTTTCCTTGTCACAGTCCTACACAGAATATTATCTTTGATTATATAATTCTGCTGCTTATACTTTATATATCCCTTTTCCTTATGATTGCCTTTCAAAGCCTTTATAATTGTTTCTATTTTCTGATCTTTTCTGTGCTCAGTCTGTAGTAATTCAGCGCTCCAGCCTAAATCTTCTTGTTCAGATATCGTTTTAACAATAGGCATGGATGTTGATATATCAATTAATTCAGCTAAAGGCTCCGTACAAGATGACACGGGGTTGCGTGATAATGCATCCGCAATATTTGCTTTCCCAGGTAAATACCCTATTCTTGTGCCAAAATCTTGAATGATCAAACGCCACAGAGTTTGTTTAGGGCTGTGGTTGAAGCCTTTAAAGAACTCGGTTAGTGGTTTATGGTCAGTAAGAACCTTAACGGGATAACCGTAAATTATGAACTTAAAATGCACTAGTGAATTAACAATATCTAGCCCTTCCTTATCTATTACTGCATACTTACTTTCGGAAGTTCTCAATTTTCGAGAATAAAAAGCTATCGGGAAAAATTGTTTATCATATTGCTGAAGCAATACCCCTACTACTCCTAAGTCTGAGGCGTCTGTTGCAATGAAGAATTCCTTATCGAAGTCAGGAAATTTTAAGATAGGAGAACTACATAGTTCATCTTTCAAGGTATTAAACGCCTGTTGATGATGCTCAGACCATAGGAAATCTATGCCCTTCTTCGTAAGATCAGTTAAAGGAGCGGCTATTATTGAATAGTTGCGTATAAAACGCCTGTAATATCCACTACAACACAGAAATTGCTGTATTCCCTTGACATTAGTAGGTATGGGAAAATTACGTATAGCCGACACCTTATCATGGACTACTTTAAGACCTCGGCTTGACACCATGAAACCCAAATATATTAATTCTGTTTTGAAAAATTCACACTTACTAATCTTTACCCTTAAGTTATGTTGTCTTAATCTCTGTAGTACTAGTTCTAACTTACGTATATGTTCTTTTAAGGTGTTAGAAAAGATTACAAGATCATCCATATAGGCATGCAATATATCCCCTAACAAGTCTCCAAACACTATGTTAATCATTCTTGTAAATGTTATAGGAGCACAATGTAAACCAAAAGGCATCCGTAAAAATTCATAATGTCCCCTGGCTGTGCCGAAGGCTGTGTATGGGTTACTATCTTCTGCTAATGATATCTGGTGAAAGCCTTTAAGTCAGTCCAAACTGGTAAAATATTTATTCTGATCTAACAAAGACAAAATATCGTCAGTACATGGCACTGGGAATCGATCAGGGATTGTCTCCTCATTTAGATGACGAAAGTCGACGCAGATACGCCATGTTCGATCTTTTTTCGGTACAACTATTAAAGGAAAATTATAAGGGCTGTTTGATTTCCTAATGACTCCTTCTTCTAGCATTTTACCTACTTCATCATTTATTTCATTCTGGAATTTCATAGGGAGTCTGTACGAGGGTACATAAATAATTTTCTGATTGTCTTTTAACCTTATTTGATGCTCGATCACATCTGTTTTTCCTAAGGATCCATCCGTAGTGGAAAAAACATCATGATATTTAGTTAAAAGTCCAAAAATTTTCTGCTGAATTTCTTCGTCTTGAATGTCTTTATTGATTTTATTTTTAATGGATTGCAAAAAGGATTCATCCGCAAAAGATTGAGATTGATTGATTTCAGCAACGGTAAGAATACGATGATTATAAACTTCTACATCCAAGATATGTTGATTTTTGTGAATTACTAAAGTGTTATTTAAATGATTACAGACTTCAAAATTACATTGTTGATGTGAGCCTACTGTATAAATAGCTTGTGTGACAGACAATCCGTTAGTTTTCGAAGTGTCGGAAAGGATTAATATTTCAGATCCCGGTAATGTTTTCTTTATTTGCACTATTAAATTCGAAGGTACGTTTGGCTGGATAGATTGCGTGCAAGATGATAATACGGGTGAACGAGAATTCTGCTGGGTCGCGTATATTATTTCTTAATTAGTGAGACAAGTTATTGGTTCTTCAACGTACGTTACGGTTACATGTGTCGTCTCCTTTTTATCCAAAACTGATTTTAAGGTATTAGAAGACTTATAGAATTTCCCTTTGATATACACGCCGTGCTTGGCAGGGGCTAAGTTAATGTTTTGATTTCCCACAGATGGGTATCCTATAATTACAGCTGGATACATATCAATGTTTCGTACAACAACAAATGTATCGGCAAACGTGTGTTTACCGACTTTGAATTGAACATGAGTTATGCCTATGACATTTAATTCATTATTTCCTATACCCAAGAGTCTAACTCCGGATTTTTCAATCGGAAAGTTCGAAAACAACAAATGATGTGTCTTTAAATCCATGATATTACGTGGACTACCAGAGTCAAAAAAATAACGTAAAGGATTTGTGTTCTAAATTTACAGCATATAAGGTTGGTCGCAACTCATTTTGGCTTATTATTGTATGAATTCGTTGATAATCTACGGGAGTATGCACTGTTTTACTTAATTCGGCCGTGTGTTTCATAGGAAAATCTATTGCCTCACAATTATCTGATAAAACATCAAATTGATTATTCAATACTATTGATGTTGACATGAATGACCTTGACCCAACATCACTCTCTTCCCCTCTGGAGTTAACTATGTGGTATTTGCTTTGTTCTGCACATTCTGAAAATTAGTCTGACCTTGCGAGGTCTGGTTTGACGACCTACGCTCAGCGATATTCGAAGAAGTGTTTATTAGCTTCAGACTCTGAACTGCATTGACATTTGGTTGTTTCTTCCTATTGTTAAAATGAGGATTTTTCTTTTTATTTCCATATGGAACTGACTATGGAATTGACTGTGTATTTCGGGGATTCTGTTGTGTCTTACACGAGTAACACTGATTGTATGAATGTGTCAAACTATTATGTATTGAGCAGAATTTCGTACTGCAGTCCGCGCTTAAGTGACCTTGACGTTTGCAATTATAACACATCATTCCCGCTTCTTGACTATTATTAACTACATTCACTGTTTGTGGCTTTGTTTCATTCTTTGCAAAAACTTGAGTTAACACGGGATCGAGATCCGGACACTTATCCATGTGTTTTTTTATCTGTTTATATACATCCAAATCCGTACTTGCAGGCGTTAACTTTTTATCAAAACACCGCACTAAAGCTTTAGCCAACATAAGTGTCATGCAAGTTAAATACATCAATCGTAAAAAATTTTTCACGGAGATGTTATCTCTAGTACCCCAAGTGGAATTACCTAAAATATCCTGATATTCATTAAGCCTATCAGCTATGAGAGCTGCTCTCTCAATAACATTAAGCCGATTCATGGTGGCTTGATTAAGTGTATTTCTTAACGTTAATACTACATCCAAGGCTTCTTCACCCCCAAAGACTGCGCGTAACCTAACTTTGAAATTATCCCAGGTAACTGCTTCTTGAAATGAAACACCTCTTAAATACGCGCTCGCATCCCCCTTAGAAAAATCTATAAAACTTTTAGCTTCTTGTAATTGTACAAAAGGGTCTACGATTTGTTTGGCATTTAAATGGGCATCGACGGATGAAATCCATGACTCCATATTTTGTGGCAAGAACCCATTGACTCGACCCTGAAAAGGAAGGATTGCTGACCTGGCATTTACAAGCGTCACAATTGGAGGAGGATTAGTCTGGCCTACGCCACTAGGTCCAGGGGTGGGGCTCACAGGGGGCGTCATGACTGC
>NC_090747.1:21367577-21370077 GCF_036898095.1 Palaemon carinicauda
AACTGACGTAAATTGATCTAGTTAAACAAGTTGGTGCTTAAGATTTTGTATTTATCTCTGAGAAAAAATCTACTAGTATGAAGTAAAAAAAATAATATATATATATATATATATATATATATATTATATATATATATATATATATATATATATATCTATATCTATATCTATATCTATATCTATATCTATATCTATATATATATATATATATATATATATATATATATATATATATATATATATATATATATGTGTGTGTGTGTGTGTGTAAATTTATATATATAAGCCTAAAGCTACGGTCCAGATATAAGGGATTTATGAAATACTTTATCTTGTACTGAACTTTTCTAGAACACGAAGATTTGATAAATTGCATTCGTTGGAATTAAGTTTGCTTAATACATGTACACAAGGTAGCAGGAGGTACGACGTTCATAGGTATAAAACTCGAATATCTGGAACATGTGTTTGTAGGAATGAATACGAAGTAAAGTGTATTAAGAATGGAGAATAAAAGTATAAAAGTATTTCGGAAGGTGAAATTATAGCTAAGTAGTACTTGAAATATGAATTGGGATAATTTTGGGTAAAAAAATACCAAAGCATTTGAAAATACTAATTTTTAGATTCCTTGAGATTTCTCTATATACTCATATAAAACAAATCTAAGTATTTATAGAAAAAATTACCATTTCCTAAAATTTACCTAATCAATAGAAATCTAATGATTTGATTGAGCCTTTTCTATTTCATAATATAAGTTTATTCTTGTTCCTCATCAGTGAATTGTCTCATTTAAGTGAAAAGAGAAGCTGAAAAAATACAAAGAAAATATGCCTTGTGATGTGAATGAGAAGACAGATCAAAGGGGTAGACAATTCAAATACAGTTTCTACCGGAGAACTCAAAGCAATATGAATGAATGTTGGTGTTAACAACGAAGTGAATCATAAAGATTGAGTCCTAAAAGAGATGATTATCATAGTCATGGAAGCCACCAGGAGGATATGATTTCCAGAGTTCCATAGTATAATATAAGAAAAGTCAATGAACTGCTGTTTCAGGACATTTGCTTGTTCACGTGAGAAATATCAAAAGATAGCCCTTCGTGTATTAGTCCTTAACCGTAAAATATTTCAATACTTCCTATAATCTCATAAGACTTATAATAGGAAGGTTTCTAGAATGAGCCATAATTACCTAAATGAAAAGCTACACGAAGAAAGTTTTGAAGACTTTATTTAAAAGGAAAAGCTACAGGAAATAAGGCCATAATGCAAAATAAGACTAATATATAGAAACATCCATACCTTGTTTAACTAGTGATACTATCATACAAAATAAAAAAGAAGATATAACTGATTTAATGTAATCAATAAAAAGACGACTGCATAAAGTTTTGACTTCCTTAATGAGAGCAGACCGTTAATCAGGATATTAATTAATACCGTTTTATATAGACTACAAGTGTTTGGATAAGTTGAAATAGTTTACTCTTATTTCTTCCTATTTTTTAAGTGTATACCACTAATGAGTGTAATTAAATTCTATTATTTTCGTATGGGTAACCATCCTTTTAATGCTGTTTAGTTCTCAATTAATACATAGAAACCTCATGATTTCTGGTATATGTCAGTGTGGCTTTAGGTATCCATCAATCATTCTATTATTCCTACATTACTTGCACGATTATAATATTTTAATTCTTCGGTACAGATGCCATTTACAGGAATATACACGGATCTTAACGAAATTAAATCACCTGTTAACTACGAAGCTGCGTTCATAATGCAACTTCGTTGAGAATCCTAATTATGAATTCAAATCTACCGGAGAGTAATGACGGCCATTAACTGTATAATCGATTCAGTGCTCAGAGAACTCTCTTTACATTCATCCTTCACTGAAATGGAGCTCTGAAAATGAATAAAGAAAGAAAGTAATCTATTCGGAAGTCTTAAGTGTTAAATTCCTTAGGAATAAGTTTTTCTATTTTCCATTCATATATGATTGGAATGTTTAATTATAAGATATGACTTCAGACTTTCTATTATGAAAATTTGAGGGACATACATTTTTGTATTAAGTGTCAGAAAACTATAAACAAAGAAAACAAGAAGCACTGCAATGCTTTACAAGTCAGAATGACTGTACCCATATACTGAAGTAGAATATTAAGAGAAAAAAAATCATGAATTAATAAAAACAATAAACTACATTTAAATTTAATTCTAGTCAGTAATTGCAAACCTCAAAAAAAAGAAAAAATTAAAATCTCCCTGCTATCTCTCTCTCTCTCTCTCTCTCTCTCTCTCTCTCTCTCTCTCTCTCTCTCTCTCTCTCTCTCTCCTCTCTCTCCGTGTTTTTTTATTACATGAATTTAACCTAAATCCAGTAAATTCTGAAATGATTACTAAGTGGCATTATACACAGCATTTTGCAAATCATAAAAGTCAATGAACAAGGATGAGATAATACCTGCTAATTGGATCAGATATTT
>NC_090747.1:21375077-21377577 GCF_036898095.1 Palaemon carinicauda
TGGATGCATAATCAAAAAGCATGAATTACGAAGATGCTGACCTCCAACTGGTTCCATCAGTGTTTTATCCCGCAAGTCAGAAAATATCTCGTAGAGAAGGGCTTGCCATTCAAGATGCTTCTCCTTATGGATAACGCTGGTGGACACGCAACTGACCTGTCGCATGAGGGCATTCAGGTTAAGTTCCTGCCACCCAACACCACGTCATTAATTCAACCGATGGACCAGGGGGTTATCAGGGCGTTCAAGGCCCTCTACACGAAGAACACCTTAGCGGACCTCGTTGCGTGTGTGGATGCTGCCCAAGATGATGAGGATGAAGATTTTAACTTGAAGGCGTACTGGCGGCAGTACACCATAGCCACGTGCCTGCAGAATATTCAGAAGGCACTTCAAGAGATGAAACCTGCAACCGTGAATGCGAGCTGGAAGAAGTTGTGGCCCGAGATTGTTTACGACGACAAGGGATTTACTCCGTCGGAAATCCAACACTCTGCAATACGCAAATCTGTGCAGTTGGCTGCCATAATTGGAGGTGACGGGTTTGGCGACATGACGACTGAAGACGTCGACGAGTTGTTGGACTGCCATTCCCATCCCCTAACTGACGCAGACCTCGAAGACCTGACGAAATCGTCAAGCGAAGAAGAGAGTGAAACCCAGGAAGAGACCCAAGAAAATGTCGAAGAAACGGGCTTAACATTAGAACGGCTTGCCAAGGCCTGCAACCATGCGAAGGAGTTGAAAGAAATGTTGCAAGAGTGGGACGAGGATATGGTTCGCTCGATGCAATTCTGCAACAAGATCGATGAAGACATGACTCCCTACAAAATGCTCTTGGATCGAAAAAAGAAGCAGCGGCAACAACTTCCGATCACCATGTTCTTCCAGCCTTGCAAAAAAGAGCCAGTTCCTCCTGCTAGTACGCCTTCGGAAGAAATTGAAGAAGTCTCCCAGGAAGAAGTTGATGAGGTGTCCCAGGAAAAGACACCTCCGTCTGAAGAGACGTAAAATACTACCTGGCTGTACAGTAGAACACATCATCAGCTTCATCATTATCATTTCTACTGTGCAGCAAATTCATCGCCATCATCATTCAAGTTTTTCTTCAACTTCTTTCGTGGTGAGTACAGTAACAATCTTTATTTTTTACTTTAATATTCTTACATTCTAAAACTGTATTTGTGCCTGTTTTATAGTTTAGTACTGTACGTACTGTATGCATTAAGTTAAAGGGAAGGTTTTAAAAGTCTACATGTTGTAACCTATCATATTTTTTTTGTTTAAAATTTACATTTACGTACGTAAAACCATCTCTCTCTCTCTCTCTCTCTCTCTCTCTCTCTCTCTCTCTCTCTCTCTCTCTCTCTCTCTCTCTCTCTCTCTCTCTCTCTCTCCGTCTCTCTCTCTCTCTCGTAAATTGATTTTTTATGTTTAAAATTTACATTTACTGTACGTACGTAAAACAATCTCTCTCTCTCTCTCTCTCTCTCTCTCTCTCTCTCTCTCTCTCTCTCTCTCTCTCTCTCTCTCTCTCTCTCGTAAATTGTTTTCCTGCTTTGCTACGTACAATACTGTATGTGCCGTACAGTACTGTATGATTTTATATAGATACGGTAAATTATATTTGTAAGGTAACATATTTTGTAAATGCTTTTACTGTAAATACTGTACTGTATCATTATTTATCACTATCATCATGCACGTTAAATGCCTTGTTTGTTCTGAGCGTGGTTGTTTACTGAGTGTACAGTACTTTATGACGCCGTCGTTTCAGGCAGCGTCATAAAGAAAAACATTTCATTTGGAAGTCCTAAGAAAAATACGTAAACTAAAACATTGGTAATAAAAAAATCAACATACAGTACTGTATAATCAATATAATCGATGCAAAAACTAACCTATACATATATGTGTACACTAAATGAGTTTGTTTCTTCATTATGATCAGAGATGAACGTAAACAAAACATTGGTTGCCATTTTTTATCGTGCTTTTTAGGTGTTTAGGAAACGCATGATATAAAATCGCCTTTAAAATTTGTGCCTGTTTTAGTTTAGGGTGCTGTAGTACATGCATTAAGTGTTCTGTACATTAAAGGGTGGTTTGTTAACAGTACTACGTACAAGGGAAGGTTTTAAACGTCCGAATATACATGTTAAATAAATAGGTAAATATGATGTCACTACTTCGCGGATTTTCACCTATTGCGGCCGCGTCTGGAACCTATCTACCGCGATAAACGAGGGTTCACTGTATGTAGTTGTTATGGGTGACTTAAATGCTAGAGTGAGCGCTGGAGAGGTAGAAGGTGTCATTGGGAAGTATGGCGTACCAGGTGAAAATGAGAGTGGTGAGAGACTGGTAGATATGTGTGTTGAACAAGAGATGGTAATAAGTGCTAGCTTTTTTAAAAAGAAAGATAAAAATAAGTATACATGGGTAAGAGTGGCAAATGGAAGAGTAGTAGAAAGGGCATTAATGGATTATGTGTTGATAA
>NC_090747.1:21382577-21405077 GCF_036898095.1 Palaemon carinicauda
ATATGCATCAGAGGTCAAGACTTTCTACAAGCGGCTCAACAATAAGAAGACGCACCTGGATGTAATTAAATTTGGCTAATCCTTCCAGCAATTATAAAAGCTATAGAACAATTGAACACACCCTTTTGCTTTCGTATATAAACCGTCACTCTCCGCTGTATTCCTCATTTTTACTTTACATCCTGAAGAGAGTCGATGTTTATTGACCGAAGTTTAGTGATTTATTTATATTTCCTGTGTTTCTTTTATGGGCCTTTTTGAAAACACAC
Source organism: Palaemon carinicauda (assembly GCF_036898095.1). Classification (NCBI taxonomy): domain Eukaryota; kingdom Metazoa; phylum Arthropoda; class Malacostraca; order Decapoda; family Palaemonidae; genus Palaemon; species Palaemon carinicauda. Next base: position 21,382,847 of record NC_090747.1, read on the forward strand.
ACACACACACACACACACATATACATATATATATATATATATATATATATATATATATATATATATATATATATATATATATATATATATATATATATATATATATATATATATATATATATATATATATATATATATATATATATATATATATATATATATATATATATATATATATATATATATATATATATATATATATATATATATATATATATATATATATATATATATATATATATATATATATATATATATATATATATATATATATATATATATATATATATATATATATATATATATATATATATATATGTATATAACGGATTTTGAGCGAAGCGAAAAATCTATTTTTGGGTGAGATGGCCATGTCGTCCTGATGGAAGTTCCTATGGGGTAGCTTCCTAAGGTATATTACAACTACGGCGATATTCCCAGAGAATTTACCTTAAGGTACCAGAATTCTAACTCCTGGAGCGAGTATCCCTCGTGAAAGGGATATCGCGACATATCAGAGGACGTATTCTAGACACGTCACATGGCAATCTACATCCTGGACAGAGATTTCGTCTCGTAGGAGGTGATTGACGAGATACGAATTCGGGAAAGAAAAAGGGGGAGCCGCTCCCAAGGCTTCCCTATCCCCCGATTCGTATGCGTGCCTGGCGCCAATCCTGGCGCCATCTGTATTCCTTGTAGCGTACACGAGGTGCTACATATACTGTATGTAGGGAGGGGTCCTACAGCCCTTTCTTAGAAAGGCAAGGGCGGGTCCATCAGGACGACATGGCCATCTCACCCAAAAATAGATTTTTCGCTTCGCTCAAAATCCGTTTTTTGGGCTCAAGCCATGTCGTCCTGATGGAAGTGTACCAGAGCATTACTGTATCTGTGGATTCTCAGAACGTTCCGTACTCCCCGGAGGTAATTTTTTCACGGTCGGCTAGACCTAGAGACCTAAGATGTTACCGTTATACATCTTTTCAACTAACTATAAACTATGTTAGAGCTTCCTGCCCCCTACAGGGAAGAGTCCTACTAGACTCTGGAAAAGTCTCGAAGAGTACATATATCTATGTATGAATACCAGGCAAGCTAATATAGTGGTCTCGCCCTATATTAAGTAAAGCATAGTTTGTAAAGGACCACTGCGTCAATATGAAATATCGACCAGTTTTCCGCACAATACTTGTATTGGACAAAGGTTTTATATCCGCATAGGAGGAAAACCAATGCAACATAGCTTGCATAAAGGAACAATTCTATTAGAATTATCCCAGATAAGGTACATAGAATGAATGCTCAATTATACCAATAAATTGACACAGGTGAAGGAGACGCAAGGTTCTCAAGAACCAGATTATTGACAGGCAATAAATAAACAGGTTAACCACAATTATATATATATATATATATATATATATATATATATATATATATATATATATATATATATATATATATATATATATATATATATATATATATATATATATATATATATATATAGAAGAGGATAACCCAAAACTTTAAGCATAAGTATGATAGTAAACAGAGCTTGTTTGTCTGAAAGAAAAAACATTAGATGCCACTTTTAAGATACCGAGGTATCAAAGTCATAAAAGCCTGTATTACAAATCAATGACATTAGCGTTAGAAACGCTCGGCACACATGTCTGCACTTATGCTAGGTTCACCTTCGGAAATGGAACAGTCTGGATGGGCAACACAGTGCCCTCACTTAGTTTGTAGTACAGTATGTAACTACACACTCACCCTGGAATTAATCGTCCCAATTAAGACCACTGTTCCTCGCAGAGTTAAACAGTAGGGTTAACACCGCGACCCACTGCTACCACAGATCTCTTTTAGTTCCTCTACTTGCTTCGCATAGTGGCGAAAGAACACTCTGGAAGACTTCCAGCCAGTGTATGAACGGAGATGTTCAAAATCCATACAATTAAAGAAATTTAAGAATGAGGCAACTTTCCTCGGATCGTGACCTGTGGGTGTATTGTCAGGATCCGCTCTGCGAATAAAATATGTGATTTTCGCTCTGAGTTGATTCAGAGATAAATTTGAGCCTGATGTTTCTCCCCTGAATAGTTGACCACCCTTGAAGTCTGAAGTTTTATGAAGATAGACCTTTAGGCATTCTACTGGACATAGAGATGCATCTTCTTTCAGAGGGCAGATTCTCCAGGGACCCCACCTGTTGGTGGGTAACTCATTCTTGGCGAGAAACGTAGGATCCAGAAACAGGTTCAGTTCTTCCCCATCCAGGAACTGAACACGACCTGCCTCTCTCGAGAGGCTACAATCTCACTAACCCTGGCCCCGGACGCGAGTGCAAAATAGGAAAATAACTTTTTGTGTCAAATCCTTTAACGCACACTCTTCATTGCTCAACAGAGAAGCGAAATGAAGAACTTGTCTAAAGACCATGAAATGGGCTTTGGAGGTGCTGAAGGTCTGAGCCTAGCGCAGGCTTTCGGGACTTTATTAAAGATCTCGTTACCTAGGTCAACCTGGAAGGCATATAGAATGGGTCTTGTCAAAGCAGACTTACACGCTGAAATCGTGTTCGCTGCCAACCCTTGACCATGGAGGTGGGGAAAAAAGATAAGCAGAAGTCTGTCAAGATCTCCTGCGGAATCTTCACCTTGACAAAAGGCCACCCATTTTCTCCAAGATGACTCATATTTGAGATAGTTTGTATACTTAACTGTCTATTGTTATTCTCCGAAGTAATATTCATATAACTGTTAAGCTAATTATTGCTGTAATAGTTCTTAACTGCTATTGCTGTTAACTATCATAATCATTGTTTACTTCCTGTATATACTATTCTCAGTATTCAGTACTGAACTGTATCTTGTACCGTGAGTTTTGGATAATAAATACTGAAAGGAACCGCTGTGTTTGTCAAACCATGACTGGTGGCAGCATGTCAGAATCCACGCCTACCGAACATAACGCTGTTGCAAAGGAGATTATGCTGAGTGTGTCTTTTGGCGATGATGTGTCTCCAATGTCTTGGCAGTCCTTTTCATCGCATTTCTCGTTAGTCAAGCAAGCAAACTTACTACGAGGAGTACCGTCTTGGCGCGACGCAGGGTATAGGGCCCTCATGCTGAGATTACAATTTAGGGGACCAACAGCCAACTATGTTGAGCAACAGTCGTTACAGGACCCTGAGTGGGGTAAGGACGATGTTGCAATTATGGACAGACTTGCGCAGCGGATTCTCACGGCGGATGCAATTGAAGTAAGGATTCTGAGGTTTGAGGAATCTATACAGTTGCAGGGGGAGAGTCTGAGTGATTATATGACTCGTCCGCAACTGTTGGCAGGTCAAGCATTTGCTAAAGAACCAACTGATATTGTACGGAAGCGTGTTGTATGGCGATTTCTCTCGGGGTTGCACGATGCAGATGTTCGATCCCAATTGATTAGAGAGAAGTGGATGGAGTCAGAGGACACTGCCAAGTCGTATGATGAGGTGGTAAAAATTGCATTGGCAGCGTTGTCTACTAAGCAAGCAACTAAAGCTACAGGACCTAGGAATCCCAGTGTCCATGTGAATCAAATTGAGGGTACGTCCAATGTCTGTTTGATGGAGGACACACCGGAAACTATGGAGGTTGCAACTGTACGAGGAAATGCTAATGCTGGATCATGGGGCAGCAAGAAGAGGGAATCCTATACTTCTCGTAAATTTAAGTGTTATTATTGTAAAATGACACATGAGGGTGGATGGAAAGCATGTGCACGATGGAGAGATGAAAATCCTGCTTGGTACCCTCCCCAGGTTCAAGGAAGAAATTTTCAGTGAGGACTGCTCCACACGGGAGCTTGGAGCAGTCTGTAAAATTTAATTCTACTTCCGCTTTCCAACGCACTGTGGCTTTGGTACAGCCGAGGGTGAAGGGTCAAATGAGATATCGGCATGAGCTCTCCAGCCAAACAGCAACTCGGATATTGAAAAATATTACAAATTACGTTACTGTGGAGATGATGAAAACTAAGTATAATGCTTTGGTGGACACCGGAAGTGATTATTCCTTAGTTTCTGAGGATATCTTGAGTGATGCTCAGAAATCTCTTGTCAGCTCAAGTAATATTACAGCTTGCGGAGCGAGCAGTGAAGAACTTCAGATTGAGGGAGAAATTCTGATGGATGTAAAGTTAAGCAAAACCATAGTGAGACAACATAGGTTCGTTGTGGTATCTAAACTTGTTACTAGAGTGATACTTGGGATGGACTTGTGGATAAAACTTGGCACAGTCACTCTAGATTTGACAAAAGGGAGGTTGCGAGTGGATTCAATAAAATTATCATTGCCCTTGAATACTAGGGAAAGGACACAGTCACATAAATCATGCTCTGATGGAGTGGTGAAGCTCATTGTCAGAGCTGAGAATGCAGTTGTGATACCTCCTAGGACAGAATTATTTATATGCTGTTCAACTGATGGGATGGTTCCAGATGAGCAGTATCTGTTGTGTCCCCGACGCCCTGAGGGTTCTCCGGTTGCCCCCCCTCATTGCTGCATCCAAGGTTCAATCAAGAAGAAAATGTATGTGAGAGTTGCAAATGTATCGGATAAAAGCGAAACTGTGCAGAGTGGAGAGGAGATCGGGGAACTAGAGCCCAGTGTGGTAGGATACGATGGCAACCATAGCCTTTCAAGTTCAATTGAGGGGAAAAGAGGAAATTTCATCCTTGGAGAGTCTCTTACTTTTGAGCAGAAAGAGGAAATGGACAAGGTACTTCATGAGTTCAAGAATGAAATAACATTAAATAATTTCTATTTAACAGGTTGCATTTATCAAGACGAGTATTATTGCCATAAGCAATTCTGATCGTCTTCTAACTCATTCTCGCTGTTAGAACATTCATCCCAGAATTCCTCCTCTTCCGATTCATAGGATCTTTTACTGGGATCTACCTGCAAACGACTTGGGGGATGGCGCTCCCGAGTAGATCCCAATGAAATGTTAGAAAAACAGCATTGCGATGAAGGGATCAGGGAAGTAGTGAACTTTATGAAAAATACGAGTTCACCAGGGTGTGTGTCAGAGGAGAATGAGCTTGCCAAATATGGTAACCGTTTGGGTATTACTAAAAATGGAATTCTGTGTTATATAAATTATAAAGGAAGACGCTCACAAGAACATCCCTATGGCGTGAAAGAAGAGTGGTTACCTGTGATACCTAAAGAGATGAGACTCTATGCACTTCAAATGATTCATGACAGTCCAATGAGTGGTCACATGGGTCGTGATCGAACATGGGAAAGAGCTCGGAAGAGTTTCTGGTGGCCTCGCATGAAGGCAGATGTCCATGCACATGTCAGTAAATGTGAAGCATGTGGGAGTAACAAGAGATCGAAGCATCCAGGGAAGGCCCCTTTTCAGAACCGTGAGCTCCCAGGATACATGAATGAACAGGTGCAAGTTGATTTCATGGGTCCGTTTCCCATTTCATCCTCACATCCATATCGTTATATCCTTCAAATGCAAGATATTTTGACTCGCTATGTTGTTTTGGTACCTCTTGAGGATTGTTCAGCAAAAACAGCAGTGGATACTCTAGTTGAAAGATGGATTTGCATGTTTGGGGTGCCCCGTGTCATAATGTCGGACAGAGGGTCACATTTTACGGCTGATATCTTCAAGGCAATGTGTAACATGTTTGGAATTAAGCAGGACTTTGGTTCTCCTTACCATCCAAGAAGTCAGGCCCAGGTAGAACGTCAAAATCAATTATTAGACAACGTTCGTTGCATGTGTCACAATAATATGGATCTTTGGCCTGAAATGATACCCAGGGTACAGTTCTCTCACAATACAGCTGTAAATACTACGACTACATTTACTCCACATGAGCTCTTCTATGGGACTCCGGCTCGACGTCCAGAGGAGATTCTAAAAAAGGAAACTTCCAAAGATGAGGATTATCAACCGGGCTCTTTGGGTAATGCAGCAATCGCAGAAAGATTTGTGAGAGAGAAAGTAGATAAAATTGAGAAAATTATTAAGGTCGCACGGAACAAGACTGCAATGGCACAACAGATTAGGAATAACCAGCGGAAGTCTTACGGCAAAGCTTTCAAAGTTGGAGATTTGGTTCGATTGAAGTTATCGACAGCTGAGAGACGCCGTTGTGGAGGTGGTAAACTTGCACCATATCTTTCGAAGAAATATAGAGTTATAGAAATACTTCGTGGTGGCTGGACGTATAAGTTAACCCCAGCAGAGACAATAACAGACGAAGTAAAGATAAGACATTTTGACGAACTGGAGAAGGCCCCTGTAAGCAATTATTCTTGGGAAACCGCATTGGCTGATCTTTCAGATGAAGAAGTCATCAGAATAGACTCAGGGATTGGAAGTAGTTCAGGAGGAATACGTCGGTCTACTCGGGAGCGCCATCCCCCAAGTCGTTTGCAGGTAGATCCCAGTAAAAGATCCTATGAATCGGAAGAGGAGGAATTCTGGGATGAATGTTCTAACAGCGAGAATGAGTTAGAAGACGATCAGAATTGCTTATGGCAATAATACTCGTCTTGATAAATGCAACCTGTTAAATAGAAATTATTTAATGTTATTTCATTCTTGTATTATTTAGTAAATTTATTTTATTGATATTCCCGATTTATTCATATATTGTCTCATAAATAAGAAGGGGAGTGAGATAGTTTGTATACTTAACTGTCTATTGTTATTCTCCGAAGTAATATTCATATAACTGTTAAGCTAATTATTGCTGTAATAGTTCTTAACTGCTATTGCTGTTAACTATCATAATCATTGTTTACTTCCTGTATATACTATTCTCAGTATTCAGTACTGAACTGTATCTTGTACCGTGAGTTTTGGATAATAAATACTGAAAGGAACCGCTGTGTTTGTCAAACCATGACTTATTGCTTTCTAGTAGATTTGCACTTATATTCCTCAAGGAAGTCTATACTGGCTTTCGAAATCCCGAAACGCTTTCTCACCGCTAGGGAGAGAAAATCATGAACTGCAGGGTCCGGGTTTTCTGTAATGAAGCGCAGACAGTTGACTTCTGGACTCGCTGGGTCAGAACTGGATCTGGTAGTGGTATAAACTTCAGCTACAGTTCCAATGCCAGGAGGAACCACACGCTGTTCGGCCACTTGTGGGCCACTATTGCCGCTACCCTTTGAAGGATCTCAGTTTGTTGAGGACCCTCAACAAAAGGTTGTGAGGAGGGAACAGATAAATCTTGGACCATCTGTTCTAGTCGAGGGACATCGCGTCCACTGCTTTCGCTAAGGGGTCCTCGTACGGGGCACGTACAGGGGCAACTTCTTGTTGTCTTTCGTCGCAAAGAGGTCTATCTGCAGTTCTGGGACTGATTCAGAATGAAGGAGAATGATCCTGCGTCTAAGGACCATTCCGACTCTATCGGTGTGAACCTGGATAGAGCGTCCGCTGTCACATTGCGGACTCCTTGAAGGTGAACTGCCGACAGGTACCACTTCTTCTTTTCCGCCAATCGGAAGACGGCCAACATCACCTGGTTGAGAGGTGGTGACCTCGATCCTTGTCGATTCAAGTATCTCACAACTACCTCGCTGTCTATCACCACTTTATGTGGAACGAATGACGCGGGGAGACTTTCTTTAAGGTAAGGAGCACTGCCCTAGCTTCTAGAAAGTTTTATGAGAAAGGTCTTGAATAGCCTGGACCAAGTCCCCTGGACTTTTTTCCGATGAGAGTGACCTCCCCATCCCTCCTTCGAGGCGTCTGAGTGAATCGTCACCGACGGGGGAGGTGGCTGAAGAAGAACCTGACTTCTTTAGATGTCTGGCTTGGGACCAAGGCCTGAGAAGAGTACTTAGCCGAAGCGGCTGGTCTTCTCAGATCTCTTCACGCGTTTGATGCATAACTTCTCCAAACTCCGATTGCATCCTTTAGCTGTGCTCTTAGCACTGGGTCTGTCACCGAATCAAACTGGAGAGAGCGCAGTACTCTCTCCTGCTCGTGTCTTGATATCCTTTCGGAATCTTGAAGTCTCTTGACAGAACCCGCTATCTCCTTCCTTTTCTTCGCCGGGGTGGAGAAACGGTGTGACAAAAGGTCCCAGTGGATCTTAGCCACTGGAACTTTTGAGATGGAGAAAGTCGAGACTTTTTCTGTTGATCTTGAAGCCTAGGTACTCTAGGAACTGGATCACTTGACTAGAAGCTTGCAAGCATTCTGTCTCGGATGCTGCCCACACCAACCAGTCGTCCAGGTAGGCTACTACCTGAATTCCCTTTAGGCGAAATTGTTTGAGAGCTACGCTCGCAAGCTTCGTAAAAATCCTCGGGGCTATGTTTAGCCCGAATGGCATGGCTCCGAAGGCGTATAGTCTTCGTTGTAGCCTGAACCCTAGGTAGGGGGAGAGTCGATGGCTAATTGGAATGTGCCAGTAGGCGTCTGACAAGTCTATAGAGACGGAATATGCCCTCTTGGGCAGTAAGGTCCTTATGTGTTGTAGTGTTAGCATTTTGAATTTGCAATTCACTATGAACTTGTTAAGTGGCGACAAGTCCAGAATGACTCTGAGCTTTTCCGAGTCTTTCTTGGGAACACAAAACAGCCTCCCTTAGAAATTGATGGGCTTCACCCTTTTTCTCCAACAGTTCTTGAACGTACTCCTCCATAACGGGGGTGGAGTGTTTGAAAAACCGAAGGTACGGGGGTGGAGTGCTGTACACGCTCCCGCCCAGTCCATTCTTGAGTAGGCTGTAGGCCCAGGGATCGGAGGTCCATCGATCCCGAAATTTCAGAAGTCTCCCTCCTACTGGTATCACCTCACTTGGACTGCCGTCCTGAGGTCTTGCCTTCCTGACCACGACCACCCCTGAATCCCCTTCCCCTTGAGGGGCGTCTAGACGAGCCTCTGGCTGCTCCTCTAGGCTTTGCTCGAAAGGAAGTAGACTGCCCTTCGAACGCTGGGGTGAATGCCGTGGACTGTGTCAACACGGCCTGGGGTACCCACTGAAAGGTGGTCGGGGTTTGTGCCACGATCTGGGGCACTGGGGGCAATGGCAATTGCAGTTGCTGTTGCTGTCTAAGAGGCTTGGCTGGCCGAGACGGTAACCTAGTCCTCATAGTCTTCCTCTTTGGTTGAGGACCCTCATCCGGGGAAGACTTTCTTTTGATAGCCAGGCCCCACTTCTGGAGAAGGTTTCTATTCTCCAAGGCGGCTTTATCAACAACTTCTTTGACCAAGTCGGTAGGGAAAAAGGTCTTTTCCCCAAATGTTGGAGGAGATTAGTTTCTTTAGCTCGTGCCTCACCGTAGCCGAGGTAAACACGAACTCCCTATAAGCTCTCCTTGCCTTGACGAAGCCATAAAGGTCCTTCGTCACTGTGGCCAGATGAGGCTTGGCCACTACCATGAACATTTCATGGACCTTGGGGTCACTTGCCATCGTCTCGAGAGTAGTCTGAAGAGACATTGAGGCAGTCAGTCTTTCTTTTATATCGAACTCACTTCGCAAAAGAATGTCAGACAGCTTAGGGAGGTCCTTGCCGAACTGACGTCCGGCAATATCAGCCTCCAACTTTCCCACTGCGAACGTAAGATGGACGTCCTTCCAGTCTTTGTGGTCCATAGGCAGGGCCAGCGACAAGGGTTTACACTCCTCTAGGGAGGGGCAAGACTTGCCGGCCTCGATTGCTTTTAGTACAGCCAGAAACCCTTTCTGTAAAAGGGGGAAGGCTCTAGTAGGCGAGGACAGAAAGGAAGGGAGCTTCCTATTCAATGCAGCTACCTTTGAGTTAGAGAAGCCCCTCTCTTTCATCGAGGATGAAAGTAGAGCTTGAGCCTTAGCATGGTCCATCACTATGACCTCCTTCGGCTCTGTCTCCTCCTTTGAAGCTGGTTCCTTCCTCAGCCGGACATAACAGTCCGGATATGATGCCTTGCTGGGCCAGAATTCCACCCTCTAGGGGAACTGAGCCCAGCTTATCCGAGATGACGATCTTTCCAGTCGTCATCGGCATGTGCTCAGCATACCTCCATGGGTTAGCATCTGAGCACAAGGGAAGGTCTTTCACATTGAGCTTTTTCTGGGGCCCATGTGATTCTGCCAGGCACTGCATTCGCAGTTCCATTGCAGCCGCCTTCTCCTGATTCTCCTTCTGCATTTGTTGGATCATTCCAACAATAGAAGAGAGGGCCTGTCCCAGCTCTACTGGGAGACCGGCCGATGTAGAGGGGCTTGAACTTCATCCTGGGCTTCTGCCAGGAGGTCTTCCTCCTGACACCCGTCCACATCAGACATCCTGTCATTTAGCTGGATGTCTTGCATCGCGACCGCGACTTCAGCATCCACCTGGATCTGAACTTAGGGGATCTCCTCTTGAGGCTGGGGAATCACTGCATCAGCTGATGCCTTAGGGAAAGGATACGCCCTCATCTTCTCACTTGGAAGATAAGGGCCAGAAGTGTTCTTTTGGAAGCCCCTTACCCAGGTACGAAGCTTCTTCCTAGCTATTTAAATGTCTCATTAATCAGGTTAGTGCACACAGTACATACCTGAGGGTCCCAATACCGGAGATCATCCTTGGAGACAGCGTATGCTGCGTGTCTCCTACAAAACTCATGTCCGCAGAGGTTCTTGCTGCTGACATTGCAGAAAGCACTTCCCCACTTCGGAGTGTCCTTCTGTAAAGAGAAGAAATTTCCATGAGTATCAAGTGAACTATGTATCACTGGATATGCATAGTATAGCATAACAATTCAGAAAGGAAAGACACACACTTGTGTTTCCCTCACAACCCATTGCTGCAGCCTTCCAGATAATAAAATCAAAAATGGTTTATCTCTTCTAGAGTAACCAATGCAAGGTTTCCAGAGGAAACAGGTGGAGCTCACACCTAAGCAATGATTTTAAAATCCTGGATAATAGACAGGGAAGAACTCAGCTTCCTATCTGAGGGCAACAGCAAAGGGATGTGCAAGAAAACGGATTTTGAGCGAAGCGAAAAATCTATTTTTGGGTGAGATAGCCATGGCGTCCTGATGGAAGGTTCCTGTTTGGTAGCTTCCTTGGGTATAAGACTACTAAGATATTCCCAGAGAATTTAACCACAGGTTATCACAGAATTCTAACTTCTGGAGCGAGTATCTCAAAGGTTTCCCTTTAAGACATCGTAATACAACAGGGGACACGCATGTCTGAACGTGCCACATAGCTATCTTCACCCCGAACAGAGTTAATGCTTCGGTGTGTAAGGACTGAGAATAGCTGGGAGCCGTTCCACAGCTAATCTCACTCGTGGCTACTACTGATACTCGAGACGTAAACAAACGGACGCCATTGCTCTGATGACGTCACGCCCGTCTTCATCCTGAAGCCAGTTGCTGCCCATCACCATGATACAATTGTGTAGGGTGGGAACAAAACTGGATGAAGTAGTAGGGAGGGTCCATCAGGACGCCATGGCTATCTCACCCAAAAATAGATTTTTCGCTTCGCTCAAAATCCGTTTTTTGGGCTCAAGCCATGGCGTCCTGATGGAAGAGTACCAGAGAATCAATGTATCGTGGTAGATTTTCCCCCAGTATTAAGTGCCTAGGCATTGACAAAACAGCAAAATAATCTTAGGTAAAGAACCATAGGAACGAAGTATCCTGCCCCCCTTGGTAGGAAGTTCCCATGGGCTATGCCGACGTCAAAGTGGTATTGAAGGGCTATTCATCCTGACAGAAGAACTTGAAGAACTTAGAGATGAAGCGGAATGTTTGATATTTGTATAGGAACATTCTGAATTAGACCAGTGGTGGTTGGACACTGTGTATAGAGTTCATCTCTTGGTTATCAGAAGTAAGTATTCGTGTAGGAACCTTACTGAGACAGGGTGAATATAATTTAGGATTAGACATCTTAAATTCTTCATGACCATAAGAAAGGAGGAATAAATAAAACTATGACAGTATGTATTTCATAGTAGGTAGGAGCTGAAAGAGACGCATAAGTAATAAAATAGAAATTTTATTTCACAATGCAGAAATTAAATAATTTACAGCAAAAGTAAAGTTCATTTACAATAATAATAATGTACATAGAAATAAAGGCTTGCTCTTGAATCTGAAAAGGAATTTCAGGATTAGTAGGTACTCGTTCTCGAGGAACGCAAGTCTTTAAACAACACATCATGCTCAAGGCATGCGGCACTTGTGTGACACTATGACATTTCACCTGGGATAAGAACAGTTATAAAAGCACTAAGTGTTTTTAGACATCACTATGAATCGCTCGAGGGTCAACATAGGCACCCGAAGAGTTAGAGTCCCAAGTAACTCACTGTTCTACGCAGAGTTAGGTGCAGGTTTCATAACACTACCTGCGGCTACCACAAAATGTTTGACTTCGTGCACTTGTTTCGCATAATGTTTAAAGAAAACTCGCGAGGACTTCCAGCCCGTAAAGTTTTTAAGGCTTTCAAAGTCCATGCTCTGAAAGAAGTTCAGAGAAGATGCCACTTTTCTAGGATCATGACCAGCGGGTGTACTGTTCGGATCCGCTCTGCGAATGAAGTAGGTGATTTTCGCTCTTAATTGTTTCAGTGACAGGTCGCTGCCCGATGTTTCTCCTTTGAAGAGTTGGCCTCCACCAAAGTTCGAAGTTCTGCGAAGATAGACCTTGAGACTCTCTACTGGACATAGAGAGACATCCTCCTTCAGGGGGCATATTCTCCAAGGGCCCCATCTTTTGGTGGGTAATTCGTTTTTAGCGAGAAACGTCGGATCAGGGGAGAGGGTCACTTCTCCTGAATCAGTAAACAGGATGTGTCCTTCTTCTCTTGATAATGCCACTATTTCGCTGACTCGAGCTCCCGAAGCGAGAGCAAATAAAAATATAACTTTCTGAGTCATATCCTTGAGGGGGCATGAATCGTTGTCCAAGTTGGAGGCGAAATGGAGTACCTTGTCTAGTGACCAGGAGATCGGTTTCGGAGGGGGTGCTGGACGTAGGCGAGCACATGCTTTTGGTAATTTGCTAAAGATGTCGTTGGACAGATCAATTTGGAAAGCATATAGAATTGGTCTAGCCAAGGCCGATTTGCAGGTTGAAATCGTATTGGCTGCTAATCCTTGTCCATGAAGGTGAATGAAGAAGGACATACAGAAATCAATGGTGATTTCTTTAGGATTTTTTGCCTTGACAAAGGAGACCCATTTCCTCCAGGATGATTCATATTGCCGTCTCGTGGATTCGGTCTTGTATTCCTCTAGGAAGTCTAGACTTTTCTTCGAGATCCCAAACCTCTTCTTTGCGGCAAGGGAGAGAAAATCATGAGATGAAGGTCCTTGATTTTCGATGATGAAGCGAAGACAGTCGACTTCTGTACTTGTTGAGAGAGAACTGGGCCCGGGAGAGGGATCAGCTTGGGCTGCAGCTCCAGGACCAGGGGGTACCAGTTGCTCCGGGGCCACTTGGGAGCCACTAGGGCCGCTGTCCCTTTGAAGGTTCTCAGTTTGGAGAGGACTTTCAACAGAAGGTTGGTGGGAGGGAACAGGTATATCTTGGACCACCTGTTCCAGTCCAGTGACATGGCGTCCACCGCTTCTGCTTTGGGGTCCTCGTACGGGGCTACGTACAGAGGAAGTTGATTGTTGTCGCTCGTTGCAAAGAGATCTATCTGAAGTTCTGGGACTTGGTGAGAGATGAAGGAGAACGATCTTGCGTCTAGAGACCATTCCGACTCTATCGGGTTTGTCCGAGATAGAGCATCCGCTGTCACATTGCGGAATCCTTGTAGGTGAACTGCAGACAGGTGCCACTTCTTCTTCTCCGCCAGACGGAAGATTGGGAGAAGCACCTGATTTATCTGGGGCGATCTTGAGCCTTGGCGATTGAGACAACGAACTACCACCGAGTTGTCTAGGGTTAGACGGATGTGGATCGAGGGCGGCGGGGATAACTTCTTCAGAGTTAGAAGGACCGCCATGGCCTCCAAGATGTTTATGTGGAACGTCTTGAATAGTGGAGACCAGGTACCTTGAGCCTGTTTCAGGTGGGAGTGACCTCCCCAACCTTCCAGTGAGGCATCCGTGTGGATGTTGAGTGATGGAGGAGGGTGTTGGAGAGGAATGGACCTTTTCAGGGCCTTTGCTTCCGACCACGGCTTTAGGAGGCGTCGTAGTCTGTTTGGAAGCCGTCTCTTGAGGTCTCTTCGAGCGATGGATGCCGAGCGTCTCCAGACTCCCGCGGCATCCTTTAGCTGTGCACGAAGCACTGGGTTTGTCACTGAGGCGAATTGTAGAGAGCCTAGAACTCGTTCCTGCTGTCGTCTTGAAATGCGTTTGGATTTCAGTAGTCGCTTGACAGACCCTGCTATTTCCTTCCTTTTCTTCTGGGGGATGGAAAGGCGGTGTGACTGAAGATTCCAGTGGATTCCCAACCACTGAAACTTCTGAGCTGGAGAGAGGCGAGATTTCTTCTCGTTGATCTTGAATCCCAGGTGTTCTAGGTACTGGGTAACTTCATTGCAAGACTTTGCACACTCTTCGGGCGATGGAGCCCAGACTAGCCAATCGTCGAGGTAGGCCATCACCTGGACGTTTCTTAGGCGGAGCTGTTGTACTATGGCATCCGCCAGTTTTGTGAAGATCCGAGGGGCCACATTGAGGCCGAATGGCATGGCCCGGAAGGCGTAGCTTTTCCTTTGGAGTCGAAATCCTAGGTAGGAGGAAGCGTGATGGTTCATTGGAATGTGCCAATAGGCATCCGCCAGGTCTATAGAGACCGTGTAGGAACCTTGAGGCAGAAGGGTCCTTATTTGTTGAAGCGTCAGCATCTTGAATTTGTTGTTCTCTATGAACTTGTTGAGGGGGGATATGTCCAGAATGACTCTGAGTTTGTCTGAGTCCTTCTTGGGAACGCAAAACAGTCTCCCTTGGAACCTGGTGGACTTTACCTTCCTTATCACCTTCTTGTTCAAGAGGTCTAGAACATATTCTTCCAGAAGGGGGGTCGATTGCTGGAAGAACTGCTGGAAGGTTGGGGGTGGTTGCGTCCAACTCCAGCCTAGACCGTTCTTGATGATGCTGTGTGCCCAGGGATCGAAGGTCCAACGATCCTGGAATTGGCGGAGTCTTCCTCCCACCGGAAGCACTTCATTGCTTCTGGTGTCCCGAGGACTTGTTGCCTCGGCCGCTAGCTCCCTTTCCTCCTCTACCTCTGGAGGGACGGCGAGATGCTTCTCTGCTTGCACCCCTGAACGAGCCTCTACCTTTGGCATGAAAGGTAGTGGATGCTTGCTCAAAGGCAGGGGTGAAGACCGGTGACTGTGACAACACCGGTTGGGGGACCAATTGAAAGGTCTGTTGTGGTTGGGCAACCACTTGGGAGGTAGCGGGTCCCGGAAACTGACGTCGTTGCTGACGTTGCTGGGGTTTTGGCTTCTGAGGTTTTCTCTTAGGCTGAGGTCCATCGTCCTGAGAGGGTTTCCTTTTTCTGGACATGCCCCACTTATGGAGAAGGTTCCTATTCTCCGTGGCGTCTCTGTCAGTTATTTCCTTGACAAGGTCAGAAGGAAACAGGTGCTTTCCCCAGATGTTGGAGGAAATCAGCCTCCGGGGTTCGTGTTTCACAGTGGCACTGGCAAACACGAATTCACGACAGGCTCTTCGAGCCTTTATGAAGTGGTACAAGTCCTTCATTACTGTCAGTAAGTGGGATTTGGAGAGTACCATGTAGTGATCTGGTACTCTAGTGTCACAGGCCATCACTTCCAGTTGGACTTGATGAGAAAGAGATGCCGCAAGCCTCTCCTTCGTGTCTTGTTCCCGGCGAAGGAGGTGATCGTTGAGCTTAGGGAGGTCTTCATTAAACTGACGTCCGGCGACGTCAGGATCGAGCCTTCCCACGACGAAAGTATGCTGAACATCTTTCCAGTGTCGAGCGTCAGGGGGGGTCACGATGGAGAAGGGTCTGCACTCCTCCAGTGCAGGGCAGGGTTTCCCTTCTTCCGCCGCTTTAAGGCATGCAGCTAAGGCCTTTTCCAAGAAAGGAAGAACCGCAGTGTCAGGTGCAACGTACGTAGGATGCTTCTTGCTCAAAGCCGGAAGCTTAGAGCAGGTAAAGCCCCTACTCTTAAATGCGGAGGCTAGCATAGCCTGGGCCTTTGTGAGATCGAACACTATCTCTTCTTTAGGTTCGGTCTCTTCCTTCGAGGCAGGTTCGGAACGAAGCCGGACGTAACAGTCCGGGTAGGCCTCAAAGCTTGGGAAGAACTCCACATCTTTCAAAGGGACCGTGCCGATCTTATCACTGACAAAGATCCTGCCGGTCGCAATAACCATATGCTCTGCATACCTCCACGGGTTGGCATGAGAGCAAGCGGGGAGATCCTTGACCGAAATCTTCTTCGGCTCTCTGGATCCAATCATTGACCTGATGGACTCCTGGTTCTCCTTCAGCCTGTCGTCCATGACGGCTCTAATCAGCTGGATCAGTTCTTGGGTAGAAGAAGAAGGATCCGGAGTCGAGGAGGTAGACGGAATGGACATTTCCGTCGGTGTAGGAGTAGGAGGAGGGATGGACGAGGGAGCAGCTCCTAGCTCCGACTCAGTGTACTCCACCTTGTCTTCGTCCTCTTCGGCTCCTTGAGCCATAAGCGTCTTCTCCGTGTCTTCCGAGACGTCTGAGATCTGTTCATCATCCTCGGAATCTAAACGACACTCGTGCATGGACTGAGCCATGACCACATCAGGTTCCACCGTAATTTGGACAGTGGGGATCGCATCTTTTGGTACCACTGAGTCAGGGGAGGCCTTAGGGAACAATAGGGACCTCAGTTCTTCGGTGGCCAGGTACGGTCCAGTAGCATTTTTCTGAAAGCCACGCACCCACTTGCGCAGCTTTTCACGAGAAATGTCTCTAACCTCCGCTGAAGGAGGGTTATGGAAGGCCTCAACTAGGTGGGCCTGGCAGACCGTACAATCCAGTGGATTCCAAAACTTCAAATCCCCTTTCTTGTCTGCACAAGGGGCGTGAGTCCTGCAAGCCGTATGCCCGTAAAACTGCGGGCGTTTCACAGCGCAGAAGGCGAAGTCACACTTCATCTGCTCCTCCTGTGGAAGAAAGAGAAAATGAGTATGGGGGAGTCATAAGAATGGCTCTTAAACTAAGTTAATATTAATCATTAATTTTAACTTAAAGAAGGTGTGATGCATAGAGAATGAAAACAGTAAAGGAGAACATGCTCCATGCATCTCGCCCGGCTGGTTACCATAAGCTTGGTCCCTGGATAATCCAAATGACCGAGATCATTGGATATAGTTTCCTAGAATTCCCAGTATTTTGGAATTCCATGGAAAACCAAGGACAAGATTGGGATCGAAATCATTCGGTTCCCAGTTAAGAGCCAGAAGGCCTCATTTAAAGGGTAACTGCTTCTGGCAACCAGCCGTGCTAAGATGCACATAGCATGCTGGAATTAGAAGAATGCAAAGAGACAGCATGATCACTAATAGAGCAGTACTAGGTACTGATCTTAATAGCAGAAGCAGCTTATCTGTTTGCGATATAGGGCTATCATAGTCTTATGATAGCTACAGTAAGGGGGTGCAAGTATTCTTGACGCCTCCGGGGCATCCGGCAAGCCGCCGGCATGCCGGAGCTCGCTCCAGCATAGATTCTGGCATTAGGACAGACAATTTTCAAAAGTCAGTTAAATACCAGGATGGCGGCCGCCGGCACAACGGCGGCACGCCGGCAGGGAGCGGCGGCTCCGGCAGTCGGAGGATGCCAGGTTGGTGACTGGTATAAGGATGGTAAAGGCAGTATCGGGTTGCCGGCAGTATATGCCGGCACTCCGGTGATCGACCGGCAAGCGGACGACTAGATAGGAGTAGGAGAGCCGCCGGTAGTAGCCGGCGGCAGCCGGCAGTCCCTCGGTACACGGGGGGCTGGCGGCAAGGGTAGGGAAGTCACCAAGTAGGAGGCAGGTATTGCCGACAGTAGAGGCGGCAAGAGACCGGCACCCGGATAGATAGAGAGACAGGGGTGGGGGGAAGGGATGTAGGAAGTACCATCAGGGTTCCAGACATCCCTCCCCCTCCCTGAGGGGGGGTACCCATGATAGAGGCAGGCTCTAACATCCATGAGCAGGGGTCACTAGGGACCGGGAGCTAGGTAGCCCAAGGGAGGGCTAGGGAACACCCAAGAGGGGGGGGGGGGAGACTCCCATATGCAGAACTATACTAGTAACTAACCTTATAGGACACTATGAAGGTATATGTACCAGAGTGGACTGCACAAGGAAGCTCGGGTAGCCCTACTCTTCCACCCTAAGGAGGAGTTGTAGGACAGGGGACAGATGAGTATAAACTAACCTAAGCATAGGCTAGGCTATACAAGAGATAGGTGGGGAGGGAGAAGAGAGAAGTCTTCCCAGGAAGGGTTTCTGTACCAGAGCGGCCACTAAGGAAAGGGAGGACACTCCCTAACCTAAGATCAGGCTGATCGGCTAAAACGGTGCAAGAGTACAGTTTCAGCATGGAACAGAGAAACCTTCCTAACCCAACCTAGAACAGGGCTAAAAGTCCTGAACTAGGCAAGGAAGAAGACATATCGCTATCGCAGGAAAGTCATAGACTATCCTAGCCATAGAGGTAGGCTAGCCTAACCTCACTCTCAGACGCGGCCCTAAAGGGGGTTCATTCCTTTAGGGAGGACAGAGAGGCGATATATACTCTACTAGACAATTAATCCCTTTACTCAGAAAAGGGATCAAGGCTAAATAGAGGGAATGCCAAGGCAGGGGATGAAGGAAGCATATAGGGGTCCTAATATTAGGTTAGGCTAGAAAGAATCACTGACTAGCCTATCCCCTATATGGTCCCTGAAGGCGAAAACATTAGCATCACTGTCAAAAGTATTGTAAAATAATAATGCCACTATCTTCATAACTTAGTCTAGGATCACTAATAAATCATGCATGAACACTTGTATGTAGGCTCCTGGCCTGGGGGCTATAGTAGCCGACTGGTATGAGGTCAATCGATGACCGATAAAAAGCGTCTAAAAATGATATAAAAGTTCCTAGCTATGAAGACTAAATAAACTAATGTATTCGATTAGTATATAATGCCGGAAACGTTGTTGTGGCTAACTAAATAAGACATGCATAACAACAACGACGCCATAAAATGGCGGGTCCGGTAGAGGCACAGCTCTGCCACAAAACATCAATTATTTCGAAAAGTAATATTTACTTTACGGCCAGAGCTTAATTAAACAATACTGGAACCTTGTACTCAACTTTCCAGAAGAAGGCGAGGCTGAAGGTAACGACATAGCGAAGATGCAAAGCGATAAAGATAACACAGGGAAAATCCATCTAAGTAGGGCAGCTACTAAACAAAGGATGAAGACGGGCGTGACGTCATCAGAGCAATGGCGTCCGTTTGTTTACGTCTCGAGTATCAGTAGTAGCCACGAGTGAGATTAGCTGTGGAACGGCTCCCAGCTATTCTCAGTCCTTACACACCGAAGCATTAACTCTGTTCGGGGTGAAGATAGCTATGTGGCACGTTCAGACATGCGTGTCCCCTGTTGTATTACGATGTCTTAAAGGGAAACCTTTGAGATACTCGCTCCAGAAGTTAGAATTCTGTGATAACCTGTGGTTAAATTCTCTGGGAATATCTTAGTAGTCTTATACCCAAGGAAGCTACCAAACAGGAACCTTCCATCAGGACGCCATGGCTTGAGCCCAAAAAACACAATAGTGTTAGAAGATACAGTGCTGTACCAAAACCTTTACTATAGTTTTCTTCTTACTGTATATGCTATACAGAAGAATACTAGTACAGTATAGGGGGATGTGTGCCGGCCTGCCTTTGCCGGCCGGCACACACCACAACTAGCTTTAAAGTATACTACTTAACAGCTATAGGGCGGCAGCACTCTGGTTCAAGTGCCTGTGCCGGTCGGCAGCAACTGCCGGCCGGTAACAGCCAGTGTGGGCCGGCAATGGCTGCCGGCCAGCAACTACACAAGGTAGTACCCAGCTGCCGGCCACACTCTTGGTGACCGGCAGACAAGGACTGACATAAGCCGGCCGTCAAAGGTACAAGACCGATGCCAGCCGGCAGCAAAAGAACCAGAGGACTACACCTGCCAGGCTGCCGGCCTCATAGGCCGGCAGCCGGGACAGGTACAGCACTAGAAGAAAAATAGAATGGATGCCGGGATAAGAGTGTACACAACCTCCAAGCCCGGCAACCGAAAGAGTGCATATAAGGAAGGGGAGAAACTAATTCAGGCTTCCTTGACCAATGCCGTCCGGCTCTGCCGGCAGGCATGGATGAGGGACCAAGAGAGGTCCGGGCAGCACTCGAAAACATAAGACCCTTGCCGGCCAGCAGCTCTGCCGGCCGGCAATGGGCTGAGTCAATTCCACATCCCAACCTATACTAGGTCCAGAAGTAGAACGACGTACAGTACAGTAAGACCCCTGCCGGCCAGCTCTGCCGGCCGGCAAGGTACAGTACAGTAATGGCTAGGCCATTACGGAGATAGAGGGGGAAGGGACAAGAGGGTCCTGCCAACCTTGCTTTAGTGACAGATCACCCGCAGCCAAGAAACTTATCTTAGCCTAAGGGAGATCTAAGGGGAAAGGCCAGCAATACTTGCCAGCTTCCAGAGCACCAAAGCAAGGAAGGCGTTGCTACTCCCAAGGGAAGAACTTATCCTCCCCCGAGAACAGCAACAGGACTTGTCTGGTAGATCACAAACGAAGGAATCATAACTACAGAAACCTTCGGTAGTGACCTAAGGGAGCTAAGCTCCCTTTGTATGTGTTAGGTCAGCAAGGGGGACTCTGCCCCAAGCCAGACAACACAGACTCAGACTAAAAACTCTGTTGTTCTGTCCCTCTTGAACAGTAACTACAGGAACAGGAAGGTACAGTAACACCCTAGTATAGTTTTATCGAAAATAAATTCGGAAAAAACCACTTAGGGATAAGCCCAAGGCTTAAACAGAGGGAAAGGGATTGCATACCTTCTCCGAAGAAAAGAAAGCAACCGGGGAGTATGATAAAGTATACTAAGGCTCCATAAGCAATTAGCCTAGGCACCAAGAGAATCGATTACCTAATTCACCGAAACTCACACGTATACAATCTTGGAAATATTCCCCACAGTCTAAAATGTATAAAATATAGCCTAAAGCTTCAATAAAATTTTAATTACACTCGGAAAAACCAAAATCATGCATGAAGTACTAGGACCAAACGACTAGGCTACATGGCCTAGCGTAGGCCAGAATGGCGAATACTTCGCCAAATAATACTAAGCACGAAAGGAAATCCTATGTAATGCTAAATAGCTAAAATTTATTAAAGCAAAACAACCAGGAATGTCGCTCTGACTAACTAATTTATACCTAGAGAGCGACAGTGTCCAGGACACTTCTGGTAGGCTACGGCTCTTGTATCAAAGATTAATCCTATTAATCACTCAAAATTTTACCAAGAGCCTACATTTATACATAACAGACACTATACTCAACTTATCAGAGGCCGACGAAGACGAAGAAGCCATGGAAAGTCGAATAAATCCAAGATTTGCGAGAAAAACAGGAAAAAACACCGAGTTGTTAAGCTACGCAAAAAGGAATACAGATGGCGCCAGGATTGGCGCCAGGCACGCATACGAATCGGGGGATAGGGAAGCCTTGGGAGCGGCTCCCCCTTTTTCTTTCCCGAATTCGTATCTCGTCAATCACCTCCTACGAGACGAAATCTCTGTCCAGGATGTAGATTGCCATGTGACGTGTCTAGAATACGTCCTCTGATATGTCGCGATATCCCTTTCACGAGGGATACTCGCTCCAGGAGTTAGAATTCTGGTACCTGAAGGTAAATTCTCTGGGAATATCGCCGTAGTTGTAATATACCCTAGGAAGCTACCCTATAGGAACTTCCATCAGGACGACATGGCTTGAACCCAAAAATATAAATATATATATATATATATGTGTTGTTTTATATATATATATATATATATATATATATATATATATATATATATATATATATATATATATATATATATATATATATATATATATATATATATATATATATATATATATATATATATATATATATATATATATATATATATATATATATATATATATATATATATATATATATATATATGATGACGGCAGGCT
>NC_090747.1:21417577-21420077 GCF_036898095.1 Palaemon carinicauda
TATACGAGTATAGCCATTGGCAAACATGGATTGGTAAGATATACCTCCTATCTACAGTGGATTATAAAAAAAAAAATAGTCACTCCCAGATATACATCCTCCTAGTTTATGTTTTTCTATCCTGATTTCATAAAGACAGCTCAACCAGATCCGGTTGTTCTATTTTTTTTTTATCATGAGTAACAATATCTACTTTTATTTTTCTCCATTGTAAGGATTATTTAAGCCAGCTGTTAGTAAGCCAGTATTGTTTTCATTTTGATGATATAGTTTTTTAATTACCTTCGCTTTGACATCAATGAAATTAAAATTAGTTATGCTTAGAAGTCCAGGAAAAAAATATTATCTTTTAAACGAAAATAACGTTTACTTTGGATGTGATACCTAATATAATGTACGAGAAGTCACGCCTATACATAAAGCTTAAGTAATTTTTGTTACAATAACGGATTTTCAATTGGAATTGCAACGTAGAGAAGGATACTAGGGAAAATTATTATAGAAAAGATTCTCATGAAAATAGAGAAATAGGTTACATACTATATAAATGATTACAAAACAATTAAGTGAATGTATACTGTATCATATTATGTTTGTAAAACCAAGTCAATAATTTTTTTTCTTTCTTTTTAAGGGGGGTCTAGTAACTAAAAAAAAAAAAAAGAAAAAAAGAAAAAAAAAAAAAAAAAAAAAAAAAAAAACACGTTTTTTACAGGAATCTATTATAGCCTCTTAAATAAAGAGTGGTCATAGAATAAAACACCTGAAATATGATATAAAAATAGTGAAGTTAAAAAGAATAAATAAATAATTATATTGTTATTGGATGTTTTCATTCACAGGAAGGAATTTAATGAAAGGAAAGATGTAATAAACGATGTCATAGCAAAAACCTAGAAACGCGGTATTATTAAGAATGGTATGAGTTTTATCTTTTTCACAAACCGTATTTGTTGTGTGATAACTGAAACAAACAGATTTTAAATACCATATCAAAATACTTTGTTGCATGTTTTCCAGTAAACTAAATTTATAAACCATTTTTACTGTATTACTTCTTTATTCTATAACTATGAAATTGGTTTTACATAAAATAAAGGACAAAATGAACAGCTGAGCAAAACATTTTCTTAGTATAATATTCCCTGCTTGTCTTCCAATAAAAATTCAAAGCTCGTTCCGAGAACCTTTTTTTTTTTTTTTTTTTTTTTTTTACTTCTTAAGTTTTCATCATTTGTGTAATGTATGACAAATTATATTCTCAAATAATTAAACTGAAACAAACTTTTTTATGTGAAAGACTAATTTTTCTTTTGATTTACTTGCAAAGTAACTTAAATTCTATATAATACTAAACCATTTATATCTGTTTCATACCAATGACATTTCGTAATTAGGATTTGGTTTCCAAGACTTATCTGTAATCCACACAAGAAGGAACGTGCAATAATCATATGTTATATATCCTGATAACAAACATCATTTTTAAGTGAGGGTTGTAGTGTTGTTGCTGAATATAGAGCCTTACCAGGCAGTTATATAAATGTAAATACAAAGCTTAATGACTTTATCTTTTATTTATCTTCACCATATCTCATTTAGTTTGATTGCATTGATTCTCTCTCTCTCTCTCTCTCTCTCTCTCTCTCTCTCTCTCTCTCTCTCTCTCTCTCTCTCCTCTCTGGGTTAAATACACGAGTGATGGAAAAAAACAATCAAATAAATAAACTAGCAAATCAGATTAAACAACCAAAATGAAACATTCTAAGACCAGAATAACATTAAATTAGATCCTCCACATCTCTCTCTCTCTCTCTCTCTCTCTCTCTCTCTCTCTCTCACTCTCTCTCCTCTCTCTCTCTCTCTCTCTCTCTCTCTATTTCTCTCTCTAGTATTATAATGAAGTATAAATTTTTGGCTAAATCTATGACATTAGAAAGGAAAATAGTATCTTATAAGTCTTATTAATCTATAATATGATTCGGCATTACAATATGAATACCTTTAAATTGTAAAGAAGTGCACAACAACAACAACAACAACAACAACAACAACAACAACAACAACAACATAATAATAATAATAATATAATAATAATAATAATAATAATAATAATAATAATAATAATAATAATAATAACTTTTTTATTTGAAAAGTTTGGGGCTCTTAGAATTAGAGGAAAGTTTCTAGGTTAATCTAAATAATCATCATCCTTACCAACTCACATTTAACACATAAGCAGGAACGCTAATATACGAAACAAATATGGAAATAAGGAAATTTTGGTAACAACAGCATACAGTTAAGGTTAAACAAGATTTGAATATAAAAACGCTTCATAAAATACATATATGTATAGCCGTGTATGGAAAGAGAGAGGAGGAGAGAGAGAGAGAGAGAGAGAGAGAGAGAGAGAGAGAGAGAGAGAGAGAGAGAGAGAGAGAGAGAGAGAGAGGCTATAACCTTTTTATTCTCTTCAGTATAAATAAAAGAGGTAAAA
>NC_090747.1:21427920-21430420 GCF_036898095.1 Palaemon carinicauda
TTCTTTATTCTATAACTATGAAATTGGTTTTACATAAAATAAAGGACAAAATGAACAGCTGAGCAAACATTTTCTTAGTTTAATATTCCCTGCTTGTCTTCCAATAACAATTCAAAGCTCGTTCCGAGAACCTTTTTTTTTTTTTGTTTGTTTTTACTTCTTAAGTTTTCATCATTTGTGTAATGTATGACAAATTATATTCTCAAATAATTAAACTGAAACAACTTTTTTATGTGAAAGACTAATTTTTCTTTTGATTTACTTGCAAAGTAACTTAAATTCTATATAATACTAAACCATTTATATCTGTTTCAAACCAATGACATTTCGTAATTAGGATTTGGTTTCCAAGACTTATCTGTAATCCACACAAGAAGGAACGTGCAATAATCATATGTTATATATCCTGATAACAAACATAATTTTTAAGTGAGGGTTGTAGTGTTGTTGCTGAATATAGAGCCTTACCAGGCAGTTATATAAATGTAAATACAAAGCTTAATGACTTTATCTTTTATTTATCTTCACCATATCTCATTTAGTTTGATTGCATTGATTCTCTCTCCCCTCTCTCTCTCTCTCTCTCTCTCTCTCTCTCTCTCTCTCTCTCTCTCTCTCTCTCTCTCTCTCTCTCTGGGTTAAATACACGAGTGATGGAAAAAAAAACAATCAAATAAATAAACTAGCAAATCAGATTAAACAACCAAAATGAAACATTCTAAGACCAGAAATAACATTAAATTAGATCCTCCACATCTCTCTCTCTCTCTCTCTCTCTCTCTCTCTCTCTCTCTCTCTCTCTCTCTCTCTCTCTCTCTCTCTCTCTCTAGTATTATAATGAAGTATAAATTTTTGGCTAAATCTATGACATTAGAAAGGAAAATAGTATCTTATAAGTCTTATTAATCTATAATATGATTCGGCATTAGAATATGAATACCTTTAAATTGTAAAGAATTGCACAACAACAACAACAACAACAACAACAACAACAACAACAACAACAACAACAACAACAACAACAACATAATAATAATAATAATAATAATAATAATAATAATAATAATAATAATAATAATATTAATAATAACTTTTTTATTTGAAAAGTTTGGGCTCTTAGAATTAGAGGAAAGTTTCTAGGTTAATCTAAATAATCATCATCCTTACCAACTCACATTTAACACATAAGCAGGAAACGCAATATACGAAACAAATATGGAAATAAGGAAATTTTGGTAACAACAGCATACAGTTAAGGTTAAACAAGATTTGAATATAAAAACGCTTCATAAAATACATATATGCATAGCCGTGTATGGAAGAGAGAGAGAGAGAGAGAGAGAGAGAGAGAGAGAGAGAGAGAGAGAGAGAGAGAGAGAGAGAGAGAGAGGCTATAACCTTTTTATTCTTTTCAGTATAAATAAAAGAGGTAAAAGTTCACAAGATATATGAACAAATCACTGATTTATGATCAAACCATTGCATTTTCCTTTCCATATCAGCAAGAAACAGCTGTATTAAGCCGTATACAACCGTCGTATCAAACTGTTATATAGTTTGATTTGAAAGAAACCTTCAGTGCAGGATGTATGGGATTCCCAACATATAATGTTTTATCAACTAAACAAATATATTATTAGATTTTACTATTTTAGTTACTCTTAATATCCAAAACAAGGATATTCATCTAATATTTGGAAGTTAGACTATTAATATACATAAATATTAAATTTATTAGTGGTTGGTTGTCTATAGATTGTAAATGCAAACTATAAACTACATCGTGTCTTTCCACTTCCAATAAGGGAATGCTGCATTGTTTTCCATACTCATAATGAATTATATTGAGGTTTGCAACGTGATTAGTTCACAAAGTACGTTTTATATTTCACTTTGGAAAAAAAATCAATAACGTCTCTCAGTTATATCATATTTCTTATATTGATATTGTTTAATATTCTACTTTCAACCCATTCCATATATACATTTCTCAGAACCAAAAAAAAAAAAAAAAAAAAAAATTAAACAGATTTCCTGTTAATCACCTTCTATTAGAGCGGTAACGTGTTTACCTAGTGTTCAGAGTCTCTTGACAAAACGTGTAACTGCATGTGCTGAAGGTGATCATCTGTTCCTTAGTTTTCAATTTGGCTTTCGTAAAGGCCTTAGACCAGGTGATATCCTTCTTACGATCTGCAATACTGTACAGAAATCCCTTGATTGTGGTCAGGAATTTCGTATGATTGGGGTTGATTGACTTTCACAGAGAGGGGTGGTGGAAGCAATATCAGTCTTGCGATCTCTTGATCTGTACTTTTGACATAAGTCAACTTCACCACTATTCGTCAGGACGTGGGACGGAAAGCAGATTGATTCCCAACCGGAACCGTGAGTTTAATTAAGCTGTTTACTGGGGAGGCCACTGCCGTACTACGGCCCCCTAGTTGGGGTTTGGACTTGCCGGCTGACGTTCTGGTGAGTATCTATTTTAATGAAACAG
>NC_090747.1:21435420-21442920 GCF_036898095.1 Palaemon carinicauda
GTGAGACTACATCAAAACTGACAAGCCTACAGTTACTGTTGATCTGTACTTCATTCAGTTTGTTAATCAAGTCTACAGTATCTTTTATATTTGAATATGAAATGGTGCCAACTAAAGGATTGAGAATATTCACAAGGTACTTAGATAATTTACATGCTGCTGAACCTACAGAGCTAATTATAGGGCAATGTTGGTGATATTCTACAAACCTTTTTTATCAGATCTTCATTCCCTTTTAGTAACTCTCACTTTTTTGTTGTAACTACTATTCACAAACTCAATTGGATTTTTTCTTAATTCCATGTATGTGTTTTCATCACTCAAGAGGTTTTCCATTTTTTCTATATAATCATTTTTATTCAAGATTACCAGTGCTCCAGATTTATCGGCTTTTGTCAACTTAATATATCTATCTTGCTTCAATTCGGCAATTGGTCTCTTGAATCTTTTTGGGCAATTTGGAACCACTGGTTTTTTCATATTGCTGTATATAATACCCTTAATCATATTTACTTCTTCTACAGAAATATCACTGAATTTTTCCAGGTTACACACGCCATTTGTAATTTCGACACTATTCACTGCACTTGATGACATCGAGAAATTTAAACAGTATCCCAAGGCACACTTCACATTTTTATCAAGAATTTTATTTGACAAATTAACCACACATTCTGGATTAACGTTTGTAGTCCACGGGCTACTTTCTATCAATGCATTGAGTTTCGTGTCATGCTTTTGTTTGAGTTTTCTATACACTTTTTCGTTCATTTCTTTATAGCAGAAACCTCGAAGTGGGTCTTTGTAGTTCGTTGGTATTGAGGCTTCAAAATGTCTCCTTTTTCTTGTTAGGTCTTCCAACGCTCTTCGGTTTTTAATTTTCATTGAATTTATATGCTTTTCTAATATACTTCTCTGTATATCACCAAATGGTTGATCTTCTCTTTCCAATAGGGATTTCGTTATCATGCATTTCGGAATGACTTGTTCCTCCCAGCATTCACGAAGAAACCGTAGGTGTTCTTTAGTAGTATGGGCGCGTGTGAGGGCGCCTGTAAATTACTTTCCCTATAAAAGGTAAAGAAACCTCTCTCAATAAATCAGTCCTCTGAAGAAGTATCACGAAACTAGTCAGGACTTAAGCGTATATTTCGTATTTTCATTTTCCCTGTGGTTCTTCTGCATCTGAGCATCACGTTTTCCTGTGATTTTTACGCATAAATGGATACCGCGTACTCCTTCCAGACTTTCTGTACGACTTTCCCTATCTTGGTATATATTATTAGAGAATTTACAGACGCCCTCACACGCGCCCATACTACTAAAGAACACCTGCGACTTCTTCGTGAATGCTGGGAGGAACAAGTCATTCCGAAATGCATGATAACGAAATCCCTATTGGAAATAGAAGGGAGGGGATGAACTTATTCAGGAGTGATGCAGTGCTCTAAAACCGACACTTCGTTGGCGCCAAAGGTACACTTGTCGTACCGGACTACATGACCGTTTTGTTGCAGGCAGTCGAACACGATGCGCAGGTGACGAAGGTGTTCCTCTTTTGAGGAAGAGAACACAAGTCTGTCGTCTACATATCATATACAGAAGGGGAGGTCCTGTAAGATTCCATCCATTGAGACATGGAAAAGTTTCCCCAGCATTGCAAAGGCCGAAACAGGAGTAATTGAAGGTGTATGTACCAAACGGAGTGGTAATGGCGGTCTTGGGGATGTCTTCTGGGTTCATGGGCACCTGATAATACCCCTTCAGGAGGTCGAGCGTAGAGAACACCTTTGCTTTGTGCAGGTAGGAGGTCCTGTTGGAGATGTTTGGTAGGGATTAGTGATCCGGTTCTGTTTGCATGTTCAGACACCTGTAATCATCGCAAGGACATAGGGAGCCGTTTCTCTTCAGAACAATGTTTAAGGGTGACAACCATGAGCTGGAGGCCTTTTGGCAATGGCCCATTTCTTCCATTTTGGTGAACGTCTGCTTGGCAGCGGCTAATAATTTCGGAGCCAGACGTCTGAATTTTGCAAAGACTGGGGGTCCCGTCGTCTTGATATGGTGATAAATGCCGTGCTTGGCCGGAGCCGTGGCCGTTTGGCGAAGTTCTGGACGGAAAACTTGTGGGTACGACGTGAGGAGGTGGGCGTAGGCATCAGTGGGTACGCTGATGTGGAGAGCGAGGTTGGAGGGGCTGGGTTGAAGAGATGTTGACAAGTACGAGTCTACGTTGACCAATCATCGGTGGACGACATCGACCAGAAGGTGGAAATGAGAGAAGAAATCCGCACCGAGGATTGACAATGTGACGTCAGCAACAAGAAACTTCCAATTAAATTTACCGTTTCTAAACAATAATATGAGGTTCACGTAACCATAGGTGGGTATCGCAGATCTGTTGGCAGCTACCAGGCGAACGTCGGCAGATGTAGACAAACTATGTCATGTCCTGAAGAGTTCCCTTGGCAAAAGAGAATGACAAGCACCCGTGTCTACCAAAATTTGCATGCCCTTTCCTGCATCATGTAATAAGCAAATATTAGAAACACCGGAGGACAACACCATGAGTGATGGCCTACTTACATGTTTTTTGGCCACTGACAATACTTGGCACATTTTTTCGTTGTTTCCGCGAATCCGTAGTGATGGTAGCAAAACTGCAGCCGATGGGCGGCAGTAAGTGGCTGTAGAAGTCATTGGTTGGTTTGGGAGCAAGTGGTGGGTGATGAGTGGCTTTGTCGCTGCTCCAGCACGTCACGGGGTAGGCGTGTATGTCCTACTGCACTCACGTCAGCTTCGGTTGAAGTTGTATAGGCGTCTTCTTGGTCAGGCGTGGAGGCGTTGATGGAGTTCTTGAAGGTCGTGAAGTGGCTGTCCATATGGGCGTCAGCTTTGGTCACCAAGTCCTTTATGGGTAAACTTACGACATCGGGTACGGCAGCGCGTACTGGTTCAGGTAAACGGCATATCCAAAGGGCACTAAGTAGGTTCACCTCAAGAGGAGAGCAGGTTGCAGGCGAGCGATACTGGTCATTTCCCTGAGGGCGAGCGGAGCCCGTTGGTTGTGTAGATTGCTGAAAAAGCTTTACAATACTGGTGGCTGGCGACGGCGAGTACTGCTGCAGAAGGTATGTTTTGAGGGTGGCATACACTATTTTGGTGTGTCCTTGTTCAAAAAGTCAGTCGGATATTTCCGGCGAGGTGTCCTCGGGTATCGCCGCGAGAACATAATCTGCTTTGGCGGTTCAGCGAGTCACGTCCTTGTTGCGGAACTGGACTTCTGCATGCTGAAACCAAGCAAACGCCACTGGGCTGGCGAATGACGAAAGTTTCAATGGGGCAGTGTCCACTTCTGTGGAGTCTGCCATAGTACCAATGATGGTGGGGTGAGAGTGGAAGGCGGGAGGAGCGAGTCGACTTCCGGGGTCAACAATGTGACGAGCCTAGAGAGGCTTTGATTAAGAAGGCAGGATGAAAGCAACTGAGTAACATTATTACAAAACATCCGTTTATATATACATAAACTCCATGCAAAAAGGACATAAAAACATAACAGGCAATTTCATGTTCAACCGACAACCGGTGCTGGTAACAGTCAACTGTGAGAAAAGCAAATATGTTATTTCAGGTCCCTATCAGTGCGAGGGGAGAGGGGAAAAACAAAACATAATATATACAGAAAAAAAAGAAATGTTATTATGTACGATCGTGTAACGCATGTTTGGTAAATAGCTCCCCCCTGAAAATGACATAGTGTAAATATTAAATAAAGTGCACTGATCTTGAGAGGCGAACTGTAGGCGGGTCAAGTGGCACGAGATAAGCATGTTTTAAATGATAAATGGATACCCAGTCTTCTTTGCCACGAATATTTAGTAGGAATGCTTTCAGACCACTTCGAATCACAAGAAAAAGGCCTGTGTAACGGGACGTTAGCGTTGGCTTGGTAGTGTCATTGCGCAGGAAGACGTGCGTTATAGAGTGCAAGTCTGTCGGTATTTGATGCTTCGCTTGGGGCTTGTAAGATTGCCGGCATGGAGTAAATTTTCCCACGAAGTGATGTATGCGCTGGAGATGGTTGGAAGAAGTTGCAGAAGGAAAAAATTCAGCTTGGACGACCAACGACTCCCCATGCACTATTTCAGCTTCTGAGACGTGGAGGGTATCTTTAGGAGTGGTCCTTAGTCCCAGGAGGACCCAGGGAAGCCGAGTAAACCAGTTGGAATCCTTGCAGTGGGACATCAAAGTTGCTTTGAAGGTGGGATAAAAACGTTCAACCATTCCATCGTCAGCGCAGTTGTAGGCAGTAGTCTGATGTAGGGTGAGACCCAGGAGATTAACTAATGATGTCCACAATTGAGAGGTGAAAGTGGTGCCCCTGTCAGAAGTAATAAGCTCAGGGTTACCAGATCTTGCAATCCATCCTGAGAGTAAGACAGATGTACATGAGGC
Organism: Palaemon carinicauda; assembly: GCF_036898095.1. NCBI lineage: Eukaryota > Metazoa > Arthropoda > Malacostraca > Decapoda > Palaemonidae > Palaemon > Palaemon carinicauda. The sequence goes on from NC_090747.1 coordinate 21,439,876, forward strand.
GTACGTTGCAGTTTCCATGGGAATGGCTTAAGGCCAACGAGTGGAGCGGTCGATGTCGGTAAAAAGGTAAAGATGTCATTGTGATGTTGGTAGGGGGCCTACAACGTCGACATGAATGTGGGCAAATCGACACTGAGGTTGAAGAAAGGTGCCCACCTGATTCCGTGTGTCAATGTACTTTGGAAATTTAGGAAGAAGTACAGGCGCTGACCCAATCCTTAGCATCTTTAGAAATGCCGTGCCAAATGAACTTCGTCTTCAGCAGCTGTGCAGTAGAACGGCACGAGCGATGTCAAAGGCCGTGAAGGAAATGAAGCACCTGTCGGAGCATGGGAGCAGGAATCCAAGGTCCCGGTCTACCTGTACAGATGTCACAGAGGAGGGTGTTGTTGAAGACGTCGAGGGGGATGTTTTCGCAATGGAGGGATGTGCAGGATGTCCTAAATGCTTGATACTCTGGATCCTGTCGTTGGTCTTCAGCAAAGGTGTTGTAATCTAATCCCAGGTGAATGGCAGCCAACGTGTTAATTGACAGAGCATTGGCAAAAGGATTCATTTTCCCAGGGGACGTGTTGAAGGGTGCAATTGTATTTAGCCACTGCGGAGAGATATCCGCGTTGACAGGTGAACCAGGCATCAGACTGGCGACTGTATGTGTGCACCAGAGGCATGTTGTCTGTGCGAATGACGAAAGGGTTACCTTCTAAGAAATGGCGAAAGTAACGGATATCCAAGTGCACCACCAGCAATTCGCGATCGAAGGTAGAATAACCCGATTCTATCTTGGACAGTTATCTGCTGAAGAAGGCAGATAGGTGGGGCGAATCGTTGACCACCTGTTTGAGTACCGCACCAATAGCGGCGTCGCTGGTGTTGGTGGAGAAAAGTAGAGGGGCAGGTGGGATAGGAAAATTTAGAGCTGCAGCAATTGATAGGGCCTTTTTTGCATTTCAGAAGGCCGCTGGTTGAAGTGGACCCCACTTCAGGTCTTTTGGATTGCCCTTGAGTGAGGCGTAGAGGGGGAGCAAGAGTGGTGGCAATGGCTGGCAGATACTAGTTGATCATGAACAAGAATTCCTGCAGAGCTTTGACAGTCGGGGCCGTGGCGAAGTTCTGAACAGCTGCTGCCTTCTCAGGGAGGGGATGGACTCCTTGAGAGTGATGCGGTGCCCTAAGATCGACACATCGTTGGCACCAAAGGTACACTTGTCGTACCGGACTACATGACCGTTTTGTTGCAGACGGTCGAGCACGATGCGCAGGTGACGGAGGGGTTCATCTTTTGAGCATACACAGAAGGGGAGGTCCCCTAAGATGCCATCCATGAGAAGTTGAAAAATGGCCCCAGCGTAACGAAGGCCAGATCAGGAGTAATTGAAGGTCTATGTACCAAACGGAGTGCTGATGGCAGTCTTGGGGATGTCTTCTGGGTTCATAGGCACCTGATAATGCCCTTTCAGGAGATCGAGTTTGGAGAAAACCTTCGCTTTGTGCAGGTAGGAGGTCACGTCGGTGATGTTTGGGAGCGTGTAGTGATCCATTTCTGTTTGCATGCTCAGGCACCTGTAATCCCCGCACGGACGGAGGGGGCTGTTTTTCTTCAGAACGATGTGTAAGGGGGATGACCATGGGCTGGAGCCCTTTTGGCAAAGGCCCATTTCCTACATTTCGGCGAATGTCTGTTTGGCGGAGGACAATCGTTACGGTGCCAGACGTCTGAATTTTGCGAAGACTGGGGGTCCCTTCGACTTGATATGGTGAAAAATACCTTGCTTGGCAGGAGCCGTGGGCGTTTAGCGAAGTTCTGGACGAAAAACTTCCGGGTACGACGTGAGGAGTTGGGCATAGGCATATGTGGGTGTGCTGATGTGGAGAGCAAGGTTGGAGGGGGCAGGTTGAAGAGGTGTCTACAAGTGTGAGTCTGCAATGACCAATCGTCCGTGGGCGATATTGACCAGAAGGTGGAAATGAGAGAGGAAATCCGCACCGAGGATTGCCAATGTGACATCAGCAACGAGAAACTTCCAATTAAATTTATTGTTTCCAAACGATACTGTGAGGTTGTCGTAACCGTAGGTAGGTATCGCAAATCAGTTGGCAGCTGCCAGGGGGACGCTGGCAGACGTACACAGACTACACCGTGTCCTGAAGAGTTCCCTTTGCAAAAGAGAACGACAAGCACCCGTGTCTACCAAAAATCGCACGCCCGTTCGTGCATCATGTAAGAAGAAAAGATTAGAAACAAGGGAGGCAACCGCCACGAGTGATGGCCTACTTACACGTTTTTGGGCCACTTACAATCCTCGGCACATTTCTTCGTGGCTGCCCCGAAGCTGTAGTGGTAGTAACAAAAATCAGGCTGATAGGAGGCAGTAAGTGGCAGTAGAAGTCGTTTGTTAAGGTGCGAGCCAGTGGTGGGTGATGAGTGGCTTTGTCGCTGCTCCGGCACGTCATGGGGTAGGCGTGTATGACATACGGCATTCACTTCAGCTTCGGTTGACGTTGAATAGGCGCCCTCTTTGTTAGGATTGGAGGCCTTGATGGAGGTCTTGAAGGTTGTGAAGTGGCTGTCCATAAGGGCAATGGCTTTGGTCATCAAGTCCTTTATAGGTAAACTATCAACATCGGGTATGGCAGGTCGTACAGGCTCGGGTAAACAGAGTATCCAAAGGGCACAAAGTAGGTTCACCTCACGAGGAGAGCCGTCAGTGGCAGGGTGCAGGCGAGCGATATTGGTCATTTCCTTGAGGGCGAGCGAAGCCCTTTGGTCCTCCAATGCTTGTTGAGAGAGCTGAAAAAGCTTTGCTATTCGGGCGGCTGGCGACGGCAAGTACTGCTGCCGAATGTATATTTTGAGGGCATCATACGTTATTTGGGTGTCTCCTTGTTCACTAAGCCTGTTGGGTATTTCAGGGAAGGTGTCCTCGGGTATCGCCGCGAGAACATAATCTGCTTTGGTGGTTGAGAGGCACGCCCTTGATGCGGAACTGGACTTTTGCGCGCTGAAACCATGCAAACGCTCCTCTGCTGGCGAACGACGAATGT
>NC_090747.1:21447920-21452920 GCF_036898095.1 Palaemon carinicauda
CTGTTTTTTTACTCTGGTAGTCCACGTAATATCATGGATTTGAGGATACATCATTTGTTGTTTTTGAACTTTCCGATTGAAAAATCCGGAGTTAGACTCTCGGGTATAGGAAATAATGAATTAAATGTCATAGGCATAACTCATGTTCAATTCAAAGTCGGTAAACGCACGTTTGCCGATACATTTGTTGTTGTACAAAACATTGATATGTATCCAGCTGTAATTATAGGATACCCATCTATGGGAAATCAAAACATTATCTTAGCCCCTGCCAAGCACGGCGTGTATATCAAAGGGAAATTCTATAAGTCTTCTAATACCTTAAAATCAGTTTTGGATAAAAAGGAAACGACAAATGTAACCGTATCGTACGTTGAAGAACTAATAACTTGTCTCACTAATAAAGAAATAATATACGCGACTCAGCAGAATTCTCGTTCACCCGTAATATCATCTTGCACGCAATCTATCGAGCCAAACGTACCTTTGAATTTAATAGTGCAAATAAAGAAAACATTACCGGGATCTGAAATATTAATCCTTTCCAACACTTTGAAAACTAACGGATTGTCTGTCACAAGCTATTTATACAGTAGGCTCACATCAACAATGTAATATTGAAGTCTGTAATCATTTAAATAACACTTTAGTAATTCACAAAAATCAACATATCTTGGATGTAGAAGTTCATAAGCATCGTATTCTTACCGTTGCTGAAATAAATCACTCTCAATCAGTTGCGGATGAATCCCTTCTGCAATCTATTAAAAATAAAATCAATAAAGACATTCAAGACGAAGAAATTCAGCAGAAAATTTTTGGACTTTTAACTAAATATCATGATGTTTTTTTCACTACGGATGGATCCTTAGGAAAAACAGATGTGATCGAGCATCAAATAAGGTTAAAGGACAAGCAGAAAATTATCTATGTACCCTCGTACAGACTCCCTATGAAATTCCAGAATGAAATAAATGATGAAGTAGGTAAAATTTTAGAAGGAGTCATTAGGAAATCAAACAGCCCTTATAATTTTCCATTAATAGTTTTACCAAAAAAAGATCGAACATGGCGTATCTGCGTAGACTTCCGTCGTCTAAACGAGGAGACGATCCCTGATCGATTCCCAGTGCCATGTACTGACGATATTTTGTCTTTGTTAGGTCAGAATAAATATTTTACCAGTTTGGACTTACTTAAAGGCTTTAACCAGATATCATTAGAAGAAGATAGTATCCCATACACAGCCTTCAGCACAGCCAGGGGACATTATGAATTTTTACGGATGCCTTTTGGTTTACGTTGTGCTCCTATAACATTTACAAGAATGATTAACATAGTGTTTGGAGACTTGCTAGGGGATATATTGCATGCCTATATGGATGATCTTGTAATCTTTTCCAACACCTTAGAAGAACATCTACGTAAATTAGAACTAGTACTATAGAGATTAAGAGATTAAGATAACATAACTTAAGGGTAAAGATTAGTAAGTGTGAATTTTTCAAAACAGAATTAATATATTCGGGTTTCATGGTGTCAAGCCAAGGTCTTAAAGTAGTCCATGATGAGGTGTCGGCTATACGTAATTTTCCCATACCTACTAATGTCAAGGGAATACAGCAATTTCTGGGTTGTATTGGATATTACAGGCATTTTATACGCAACTATTCAATAATAGCCGCTCCTTTAACTGATCTTACGAAGAAGGGTGTAGATTTCATATGGTCTGAGCATCATCAACAGGCGTTTAATACCTTGAAAGATAAACTGTAGTTCTCCTATCTTAAAATTTCCTGACTTCGGTAAGGAATTCTTCATTGTAACAGACGCCTCAGACTTAGGAGTAGGAGGGGTATTGCTTCAGCAATATGATAAACAGTTTTTCCCGATAGCTTTCTATTCTCGAAAATTGAGAACTTCCGAAAGTAAGTATGCGGTAATAGACAAGGAAGGACTAGCTATTGTTAATTCGCTAGTGCATTTTAAGTTCATAATTTACGGTTATCCCGTTAAGGTTCTTACTGACCATAAACCACTAACAGAGTTCTTTAAAGGCTTCAATCACAGCCCTAAACGAACTCGGTGGCATTTGATCATTCAAGATTTTGGCGCAAGAATTGGGTATTTACCTGGGAAAGCAAATATCATTGCGGATGCATTATCACGCAACCCCGTGTCATCTTGTACGGAGCCTTTAGCTGAATTAATAGATATATCAACATCCATGCCTATTGTTAAAACGATATCTGAACAAGAAGATTTAGGCTAGAGCGCTGAATTATTACAGACTGAGCAAAGAAAAGATCAGAAAATAGAAACAATTATAAATGCTTTGAAAGGCAATCATAAGGAAAAGGGATATATAAAGTATAAGCAGCAGAATTATATAATCAAAGATAATATTCTGTGTAGGACTGTGCCAAGGAAAACCCACAATACACCACATGTAACTAACGACCAGGTAGGAGTACCAATCTCACTTATTTCCACTGTCCTGAATTGGTTGCATTCAAATCCATTACATGGACACCCGGGGTTCTCATTAATGTCACAGAAAGCCAAAACATTGTTTTATTGGCATACGATGCTTACAGATATAAAAAGACACATAGCTAATTGTCACACATGTCAGGAAAACAAAGGGCATACGAAAACACCTGTCAGCCTATGGGCTTATCCCGTGCCCAATCAACCCTTTGAAAGAATACATTTAGATTCGTTAACAGGATTTTACGAGTCAGACAGAGGAAATAAGCACCTCTTAGTAATTATAGATGCTTTAACTCGATATACAGAACTAATAGCGCTGAAAACTAAAACTGCGATTGAATGCGCTAGGAAGTTTTACGAGTGTTACATTTGTAAACATGGAATTCCACACATGATAATCTCAGACTCGGGTGGTGAATTTAATAATCACTTTCTTACCTCATTATGTGAATTCCTTAGCATAAAGAAAATAAATACCATGATATATCACCCAGAGTCGAATGGGCTAGTGGAAAGAGCAAATAGAAAAGTTTTAAATATATTAAGAGTAACACTAGGGGGATCAGACCCTAACTGGGATATTGCAATACCTGCGGCACTGAGTACTCTGAATCATTCATATCATATATCAATTAAAATGTCACCGCTTGAAGCATTGTATGGTACCCCAGTTAGAACGCCTTTCCATGTATTAACGCCTACAACTAATCTATCAAATCCTTTAAAAGAATGTATAAATGTAAGCAAAATTCGATATGATATCCTTCGAAAGAATTTAGCAGAATCACAAATCATAATGAAAAGGAATGATGATAAAATAGCGAAGCCAACTAAAACATATACCGTGGGTGATAACGTATATATACAGATAAATGTGCGTAAAGGACTCAATTATAAACTAACACCTAAGTTTGAAGGCCCATTTAACATTTTGGAAACATTAACGGCCAATAGGTTTAGAGTTCAAAACGTATCCCAACCCACGGATGAGAGAATAGTACCATTGGCTCACATAAGAAATAAAAAAAAAAAAAAGAGAGAGAGAAAAAGGTGAGGGAAAAATTTTTATTTGTGTGATTAAAAGTTTTCTTCTTAATACAGTAGTAATTACATATATTTTTCACGTTACAGGTTTCCAAGATGAATTTTTTGTTGTTGGGAGTGATATTGTTCGCTCAGACATTTTTCTCGTGTGGGATGAGCTCTAAAACTAAAAGTATAGATTTTAAATATGGCACTATAGTTGAAAGACAAGAAGACGTTTTTATTACATCGAGCAACGTAGTTGTAGAAGTGAATATGCAAGCAATTTTTCTTCCAGAGAATGATGTCACTAGCTTAAAAACCGCCATTTCAAGGTTTTCTGTCTCATTGGATGAGTTGCATAGAAGACATTTTTATTTGACTACAGAGAGTTCGCTTGGATCGACATTAAAAGTTGCAGAGATGCTATCTGATGACTTGCAAAATAAGACTTACGAGACAGAATCTTTGGCTCGTGACCTTTTGATGTGGACTGTAGGACACGAACATAAAGAAAGACGAAATCCGTTTATTTATGCTGCATTAAACATCTTTGGGTCTATTGCAAGTTTAGGTTTAGGAATTTCCAATCGTCTTGAGATTAGTAATCAAAATAAGAAAATTGAGTTCTTGACTCATGAAGATGAATTGATTATGTTAGAACTAAGGAATCAGTTAGCTTCAATCAATCAAATTATGGATTTAGTAAATGAACATTCAAGTAATATCATTCAGATTATGGAGTACAGGATTTGTTGGCAATGTTAATGTATTATGATTCAAAGATAGATCACATACATAACAGAATTGCACATTTCACTGAGAAATCCAAGGATTATGTAGAAGCTATCACGTTAGCAACTAAAGGTGTACTGTCGCCCCATTTGTTGCCTATAAATTACTTAAAGTTAGTTCTGGAGAACGGAAGGGATAAACTAGGCTATGTTCCTTTGTTAGGCGAACGTAGGATAGACTTTTATTACAGCCTAATTACAGTAAGCGTTGAAAATAACAAGATTAGGATTACAATTCCCTTTGATTCTTCTGATGCCTGGCAATCTTACAGGATATCACCATTTCCGACTTTCATGACGAATCACTCAAATCCAGTAATATCCAGTTTGACAGGACACGTATTGATTTCCCCAGACAAGGAAACATATACGGTCATTAAAGACTTAAATCAATTAACTCACTGTTAAGACGCAATGGATAGAAAAATATGTACAGCTGACTCATTTGAATTCCATAAAAACTTAATGGATTCATGTGAGTTAGGTATAGTGCTAGACGGTGCTCTCTCCCATACAAGTAAAAATTGTCTGGATAAGCTTTATCCCTTTGACAATAATGATTTCAATTGCAGACTGAACAAAACTCCTTATTTAATTCAGTTTAAAGCCGTTTGAAGTGGCCACCTCATTTGCTATAGGAGTAAAATGCTCTGAAAATTGTGTGTGTACAGAAAGCCGTTAGTACGCTAG
>NC_090747.1:21455420-21457920 GCF_036898095.1 Palaemon carinicauda
ATTTTGCTGCCAGAGATGACTCTCTCCTCTTTCTGTGTCTCCGTTTCGATACAAACTTGTGTATATCTGGAATTTTATACAATATTATACTATCTTTTGTTCCACGCTACCTCTGAGTTAAGTTCAAAGCCTGTATCTTTTATGAAGGATTCCCCACCCCCATCCTAAAAGTGGCTCATGAGAGGGGTCCATCCCACGCTCACATGCTTATAAGTCAGATGCTGACCCTACACTCCCTTACGATGGAACTAATATCTGTTATTGTCATAGCCTATGTACCATGATCTTCGTCTCTCTTGGGGTAAAGTTCTCTTGCTTGAGGGGTCACTCATGCACAAATATATAACTTTTTTCTTATTTCTATTCCTTGCAGGGCTATTTTCTTTGCTGAAGCCCTAATTATGTTAATATCCTGTTGCTTTTCCAAATAGGGTTGTAGCATATTTAATAATAATAATAATAATAATAATAATAATAATAATAATAATAATAATAATAATAATAATAATAATAATAATAATAATAATAATAATAGTAAAAGGATTTTTGGAACTTAATCGCGTGCTGTTGTCGTCAACTTAATACGGGCAAGAATGTTGTCTTGCAGTAATTGATGTATCACAAGTTTTCTACTACATAATGCGGTTATTGAAGACCACCAGCATTCTAGTCTCCTACTCCACTATCGCTTGACCCTTTAAATTTTCATCAGGATTCTCTCACCGTTTTAGATACTTTTAACTCCCCTTTACTTCAATCTCTACTTCACTTTTTTAAAGATTTTTTTTTCTACTTACACTGTCCTTGTATCTATTTATTCATTCATTTGTTTATCTGCTCACTCATTCATCTTATTAAGATAGACGAGGGGGAGTTACATTACAAAATGCTATTTTTTCATGCTCGCTATATACCAAGCTTCACAACTAAGCTAAAGTACATATCAACAAGGTGAACAGGCGCCTCCTGGAAGAAGATGCAAAGAGAGAGAGAGAGAGAGAGAGAGAGAGAGAGAGAGAGAGAGAGAGAGAGAGAGAGAGAGAGAGAGAGAGAGAGAGAGAGAGAGAGAGAGAATGTGTTTAAAATCAATTTCCCTACAGTATTTTTTATTGAGTATAGTACTGTAGTTGCATGGTCGACAGATCGAGCACTGTCTTAGCTCTCCTAGGTTTGACTTAACCATCTGACGTTCCATGAACATGTATTCAGATAAAATGGGAAATATGTATATGAGTCTTTGTGCTATGAATGTTTGTGTATAATATATATATATATATATATATATATATATATATATATATATATATATATATATATATATATATATATATATATATATATATATATATATATATGTATATATATATATATATATATATATATATATATATATATATATATATATATATATATATATATATATATGTATATATACATATATATATACATATATATATATATATATATATATATATATATATATATATATATATATATATATATATATATATATATATGTATATATACTTATATATATACATATATATATATATATATATATATATATATATATATATATATATATATATATACATATATATATATATATATATATATATATATATATATATGTATATATGTATATATATATATATATATATATATATATATATATATATATATATATACACACACACACACACACACATATATATATATATATATATATATATATATATATATATATATATATATATATATATATATACACACGCACACACACATATATATAAATATATATATATATATATATATATATATATATATATATATATATATATATATATATATATATATATATACACACATATATGTATATATATATATATATATATATATATATATATATAAATATATATATATATATATATATATATATATATATATATATATATATATATATATATATATATATATATATATATATATATATATATATATATGTATATATATATGTCGAGACCTGATAAGGAAAGACCAAAACTGATCGAAGAATGAACTTTCATATTATTTACATGGTAAAAATCATAATGGAATCGAGACCCGAACGTTCAATATTTATGTAGAATATAGATTTATTATGAGGCTTTCTTTTGTTGCAAAGTCTTTGGATCTCGAGGTATGATGTGATCTATGGAAAAGAGATAAAACTTTGTCTTCTTTTTTTTACCTTTGATGATGGATATAAAGTACATTGTATCCCAAAAAAATTCTTTGGGTAAAGTCATTAACTTCGATAACTTAGTAGGCACTTGAACTTATAGCATGCAAATTTGAGGACATACATTATAAAATTTCTATAACTTCGTCCTACTATCGATTTTAAGTTTTGATTGAGACCACCAATTTGGATAGTAGAGACACGAAGTAAAGGATAGGTCAAGAAATAATTCAAAAGACACCTGAAGTCAAATAACTATGGATTTTTAAATTCTTATGG
>NC_090747.1:21460709-21468209 GCF_036898095.1 Palaemon carinicauda
TCGGTAGAGAGAGGGTTTGGGTGCTGATCATACGTATCTATGGTCAATCCAAAAGACATTGCCCAGCCACTCATAACGAATTTTTAAAACTTCTAGGTATGGCCTGGGAATTTACTCTTATGGCAACCTCCTCACAGGGACAATAAACAATTAACCACTAAAAATTAAACCACTAGAAATTAACCACTAGAAATTAAACAAGAGAGAGAGAGAGAGAGAGAGAGAGAGAGAGAGAGTGAGAGAGAGAGAGAGAGAGAGAGAGAGAGAGAGAGAGCTTTACCTTACCTTACCTTATTTTTTTGTTTGGGTTCTCCCAGGTCCCTCAGTGTGAGGCACCTCATATATCCACCAGAGAGTAGCTGATGCACCTTCCGGTGTATTTTGCATCTTCCAGTCTTGGATGGTCTGGGATGCATCTTAGGTATTTATCGAGCTTATTCTTAAACACATCTACGCTCACTCCTGATATGTTTCTTAGATGAGCTGGCAGCGCATTAAATAGTCGCTGCATTATCGATGCTGGTGCGTAGTGGATTAATGTCCTGTGCGCCTTCCTTAGTTTACCTGTATATTTTTTGGCACTATTAATCTACCTCGGCTTGCTCTTTCTGATATTTTTAGCTCCATGATGTTTTCAGTAATTCATTCTATTTGCTTCCATGCTTGTATTATCATTTAGCATTCTCTTCTCCTTTCTAGACAGTATAGTTTTAAAAATTGCAGTCTTTTCCAGTAGGCAAGGTACTTAACTTCTTCTATTCTAGGAGTATAGGACCTTTGTACACCCTCTATTTGTGCAATATCCTTTTGGTAGTGTGGGTACCATATCACATTGCAGTACTCAAGTGTACTTCATACATAAGTTTTGTGAAGCATAATCATGTGTTCAGCTTTTCTTGTTTTAAAGTGTCTGAATAACATTCCCATTTTTGCTTTACATTTAGCCAACAGTGTTGCTACTTGGTCGTTGCATAACATATTCCTATTTAACATTACACCAAGGTCTTTAATTGCGTTCCTTATTTGTGATTGTCCTCGTTATTAGGTCCTTGTATGCATATACCATTCCTTCTCTGTTTCCATAATTCATTGATTCGAATTTATCGGAGTTAAATACCATCCTATTTATCTCCGCCCATTTATATATTTTGTTTAGATCTCTTTGTAGTGAGTTGAAATCTTCATCACAAGTAATTTCTCTACTTATTCTTGTGTCATCGGCGAAACTTTTCACTACAGAGTTTTCAACATCACAGTCTATGTCTGAGATCATAATAACAAACAGCAGTGCAGCTAATACCGTACCTTGTGGCGCGCCAGATATTACCTGAGCTTCATCTGATTTCTCGTCATTTGCAACCACTATCTCTTTTCTGTTTTGCAGGAATACTTTTACCCATTTTCCTATCTTTCCTACAATATCATGCTCTCTCATTTTTTTCTCTAATATATTATGGTCTACCTTGTCAAAGGCTTTTGCAAAATCTAGATAGATCACATCTGTGTCTTTTTCATTTATCATATTTTTGTATATGTTTTCATAGTGTGCTATCAGTTGGGTTTGTGTACTTTTTCCAGGCACAAAACCGTGTTGACCTATATTAAACAAATTTTTTTTAACCATATGATTCATTATTTTCTATTTTATTACTCTCTCATACACTGTCATAATATGTGATGTTAGACTAACAGGTCTATAATTGCTTGCCTCTAGTGTTAATCCACTTTTGAAGATAGGGGTTATATAAGCTAATTTAACATATATGTCGCTCATATCTACACTTTGTCTTAGCAGTATTGCAAGTGGCTTCACAATAGTGTTTGCAGTTTTTTTTTGTTTTAACAAAAACGCTGGAACTTCATCTGGTCGGGCTGCCGATCCATTTTTAATTTCGTTTATAGCCTTGACAATATCTACTTCATTAATATCTATATCCGTTAGATATTCAACATTTTCTTCTCTCATTTCTGTTTCATTATTCTCATTCGCAATTCTTGGCGTGGAACTCACTCTTATATTATTCTGGTAATATGTTGCATATTTCTTTTTTTTTTATTCGTCAGCCATCCTTCATTTCTTAGAGGGCCTATTTCTGATCTCCCTTTATTCATCTTTTTTGCATAGGAGTAAAGTACTTTGGTTTTTTATATTTGAAGTGTCCTTTCTTCTAAGTCCTTTTTTTTCATTTTCTTTCGACTGTATAATCTTGTGTTCTAAAGTTTCTATCTTACATTTTATTTCCATAATTTTCTACCAAGTTTTTTTCTTTTGCAAGATTTTTCTTCACTTTTTAATTTCTGAAATATGATCCTTCTGTCTCTTGGTATGCAGGACTTTTGTTGATTGTTTTTTTTTTTTTTTTGGTACATATTTTTCAACAATTTTCTCCATTATTTTGTACAGTATGTCCGTATTTACCTGTATATTATCACTTACAAATACATTTTTCCATTTTTTGTTCAGTTCTTCATTTATTTCTGACCATTTTATATTCTTACTATAAAAAACTATATTTTCCATATCCTTCCCAACGTTTTATGCTTTGATTAATTGTGGGATCACTTGCTTTGGAATGGACTATTCATTCTATGACATTGTGGTCTGAAATTCCCGTGTTGTACACAATTATTTCTTTAACATAATTCACCTCATTCACAAATACTAGATCTAGGACATTTTCCTTTCTTCTTGAAATGTGGTTTATATGTGCATATTATGTTCTAATATCATATCTTGAAGATTTTCAAATTGCCTCTTATCTTCTGCGCTACTATTGCTCTCTTTTTTATATGTATCATACAACCACTTTCTTCTATCCGTTCTTTCCCATCCAAGAAAAGAAAGTTATAATCTCCGGATAGGAGGATATTCCAGTTTTTATGGTTTCTACATATATCATCTATTTTTTCTATTGTTATGTCCAACTCCTTTATATTTGGGGGTCTGTAAACTACAATATTCACTAGTTTTTCAAACTGAAATTTTACCACAATCAATTCACATTTTTTTTTGCTGTATTTTTCACAGACTTTTTCCTTGATTTATGTGTCTTCCATATATTGCGGTCATCACTGCCAGTCTCTTGGAAATACCATGTTTCACTTATATTTAATATATCTATTTCTTTAATTTGGGTTAGTTCTTCTAAGAACTCTATTTTCCTTTTAGAGTTACTCGTGACTAAACACTGTGCATTCATCACTATTATGGTCTTTGTTTCATCCACTTTATTTAATATTGGTAATAATATTGATTCTCCCATGCTTTCTTCCTGTTCGGATATGATGTTCTTTTCTTCAATTCCAGGAATTCTGCCATTAAAAAATCCAACTTTTCTATTATATTTGCTCTTTCGCCTTCATATTTATTTTTGTGTATACCTGCAATTATCCCCTTATCTACACCAACCTCTAGCATTATAGATGCATTCTTTGTAGTTGGGCTTTAAATGTGCTTATTTGGGATGAAAGGCCTCATATCTGGGGGCCTTTGGTGCATAGCGTGGTATATACACAGCTTGCTTTTTTGTTTCTTTTTTTGTTTAATTTTTGCTTTCATTTTCTTTTCAGTTTGCTGAGTTTTCTTACTTTCATTCATGGTTGCAGGATGCATATATCGAATTTTTTTGTTGAAACTGCATCCTTTTCCTTCTTTTACGTTTTTGCATATTTTTGGATGGAGATCTCTGCATTTGTCTCCGTATCTGTCTAAATACGCACATTTACCATATATTTCATAATTATGGCACATCTTTGGATGCTTGTAGTAGCATCATTTGCCAAATCTGAAGTTCCCTCTTTTCAGCAAATTACAGACTATATCTTTCTTTTCTGTTTTTTCTTGTTCTTGCTGCTCCTTAAAAGTATGTAGGTTCAGGTAGAGTCTCTTGGGTCTATTATTTGTTTCCATCTGATAATTTATTTCTTCGTAAGTATGTTGTTGGATGGTATCATAAGTTATATCAATGATTTCCTCTGCATCCTTACACATATCCTGTTCATTTTTCTCTTCTTCTTCTTCTTCTTCTTCTTCTTCTTCTTCTTCTTCTTCTTCTTCTTCTTCTTCTTCTTCTTCTTCTCTATCTTCAACTATTTGCAGATATAGTCTCGACTTAATTATATTTTCTATCCAGACTAAGCATGTTGGGCAGAATACCTTTGTATCTCTATTTTTTATTTTTTTGCTGTATTTCAGCACATGTAGGGTGTGTTGGAACATGGCAGGCATCGCTTTTTCTAATCATTTGTTGAGGATTATTAATGGAATACCATATCTTACATGTATTACACCATTTTGGCATTCTTTTTCCAAATGCATGAATCGCATATTCACCATATTGGACTTCTTATTGTTCTTTGATGGAATGTGTTTATTGATGTAAACTTTCTTTATAAGCCTCTTTATCATTTGGATCTTCTTTGCAATATTTTCTATTATTTTGCTGATGTTTTCTGCAGATTTGCGCCAGCTTATTGGATCATATGGTTTCAATATGTCTGCAAATATTTTTCCGTCACACTGGTTGGAGTTACTAGTGACCTCTGTTATCAGACGGTCGAATTCTTGTTTCACCAACTCATGGAATTTACTTTTGCTGACTGCAGCAATCTTGATCAGATTTTTAGTAATTCACAAGATAACTATCCTATGCCGACTTTTTATCGCACTTTTCTGACCTCAAACTAATCACCGACTATTCACAAAAACTTGTAACTATATTGCACTCAATAGCCTTTTGTTATCCGCGTTAAATCAGGATATTTTTAGGGTCGCAAAAGTGTATTCACTCAAACTACGTGTCTTGAGATAAAATATTAAACTGGTTTTGAATAAAATTATAATGCAGCGTACTTAAATGTAGCTTTTAATTCTCATTACCGATTAAGGTCTGTTAATTTCAGGATGTATGCCCAACGCACCAGCCTAATGCTAATTTATTATTAATGTATGTGTGAAGTATTTTGTACAAAATCCTGCCTCCCATGCCCTCCTTACAACAATATATTGCCCTATCTTAAAGTCCCGAGATGGCACCTTCACTGGGTTACCCTGCTCATCATGATGTTAAAAGGTTTTTATTGTTCACTTGCATATAATGAAAAATTTTCTTGCTCATACATACATATATATATGTATATATATATATATATATATATATGTATATATATATATACATATACATATATATATATATATATATATATATATATATATGTATGTGTGTGTATTTACATTTATATATATATATATATATATATATATATATATATATGTATGTGTATTTATATTTACATATATATATATATATATATATATATATATATATATATATGAATACTGGTAAGTATGGGATATTGATTGGATTCGAGGCAAAGGACAAACTGTCTCCTCGGCTTTTGCCCCTGATGCCTGGCATTTAATCTTACTTGAACTAGTATGGACCGGCAGGGGTCAGTTCTCTTGGTTAGATAGGCACTGCACATCACAAGGAACTGGCTATCCTTTGATGTATCTAGACAATGAATCCTCTATGGATTCAGTCACTCAAGGAAAGAGAAGATGAAAGAATGGCCATCAGTCCTGCTCGTAGCGGGGTGCTAAGAGTCTCAAAGTTTATAAAATCTAAAGAAAAAATTAAAAATAGGTGATTGGAATGTTAAAACCGTGAATCTGATTGGGAAGTGAGAGCAAGTGGAGAGTGAATTTATGAAATACAGTTTGGATATCTTGGCCCTAAGTGAAACACGTTCTAAGCGGACTGGTAAGGAAACTTTAGACCAAGGCAATATATATATCTACTCAGGAAGATCAGATGTAATTGGAAGGGAAGGAGTAAAAATGATGATGACACCAAGAGCAGAAAAGACAATAGCCGGGTGGTGGGCTGTAAATAGTAGACTGTTACTAGCAAATTTCAAATCAAAGCAGTGCAAAATGAGTATTGTGGTTTGCTATGCCCCAACAAATAATTCCCCCGAAGAAAGGACAGATGACTACCATGAAGAACTGCAGAGGGTAATAATTGAGATCTAGGAGAGAGATTGGCGACTTCATTGCTAAAGTTGGAAGGTATAATCAAGGGATTGAGAATGTGATGGATATCGAGGGTCTTGATAAAGTTACAAATGAAAATGGAACCTATTTCATAAGTTTCTGTTCCGCAAATAATCTTGTCATTAGGGGTACTCTTTTGAAACACAAGAACATCCAAAAGTATACATGGATTTCACCATGTGGCAATTGCAAAAACCACATAGTTCACATTATCATTATTGAAGAGAGAAGGAAGAGTCTGAGAAATGCAAGAAGCTATAGGAGTGCAGTTATTGGGGGTGATCACCAGCTCCTCATTACCACACTGAAATTAAACCTGAAGGCACCCAACATAAAGATGAATAGAATACCTAGGTTTGACACAACTAACCTCTTAGAGGAAGAGCACAGAAAAGTATTCGCAATTGAATTAGGAATCGATATGAAGTCTTAGAGATTTCAAGAGACGATGGAACGTCAATTAATGAAGAACGGTGCGTTATTAAGAACATATGTCAGACAGTTAGTAGTTAAGTCTTGGGACATGCAGTTACAAGGAGAAAGCCACGAATATCGTATGATACATGGCATACTAAAAAAAAGGGAGACGAAGACAGAAATTGATTGTAGAAAGTTTTCGAGGAAGTAATGAAATATACAAGGTAGAGCATGCTAAGTATTCCAGTATTGATGGAGAGATCAAAAGAAAAACCAAAACTGGAGAGAATATTTAGACAGAAAAGCAGATGAGGCTGACAAAGCTATGAAATCAGGAATTGGCTATGGCTTAAGTATTGCTCATAGAAATATGAATAAAATCTCGAGTGGGACAAAGAAGAATAAGCATAAACCCATAGAGAAAAGAGATAGCTCTGTTATAATAACAAAAGATGAAGGAGCACAATGTTGGAAGGAACACTTCAGTGAGATTATGAATAGAAGGTAAAACGGGAAAAAATTTATTAATATACATGAAACTGATGGAGATCTTGATGCTCCTATAAAGGAATTTACTGTATTTGAAGCTGAAGCTATCCTAAAAAATCTTAAGAGATAGAGAGCCCCAGGATACGATGGAATAATGGCCGAGATGATAATGGCCTAAAATGAAGTGATTCACAGACTACTTACAAGATTATTTTTTTTAATTTGGCATGAATCGGCAAAACCTGATGTTTGGGAGTTTGCAGTGTTGGTGAGAATAGCAAAAAAAAAAAAAAAAAAAAAAAAAAAAAAAAAAAAAAATTAGGAGACCTGACTGATTGCAGTAATTACAGAGGAATAACAATTATATCAGTTGTTATGAAAATATATATCATGCTTATTCTAAGGAGACTGTAGAGAAAGATTGATGAAACGCTGAGAGATGGACCAGCAGAATATAAGAAAAGGTAGAAGTTCCACTGGCTAAATTTTCATTTTATGACATGTACAGTAATGCATAGAATGTAGAAATCCCCTTCTGA
>NC_090747.1:21475709-21503209 GCF_036898095.1 Palaemon carinicauda
ATCTTGTAACTCTTCTACCTTGCATTTAAAATATACAATTAAACGTATCTCCTTAAATATTAGATATTTTGTGAAGTGTTGCTTGGAATTCAAATAAACTTTGTGAAGGTTTTCCGATAATATTCCAATTAAAATTTCGGCGGAGATTTTGGGAAAGATTGGTCATACTGGTGGAATGTCTCCGCATCTACAAATAGGATCCTATTGTTATTCAGAGCTTCAATCTAAAGGGAATTTTTCTTATTCATTGACTAGGAATTATTCTTAAAATTTATGAAAAATAGTAATCCTTAGAGCAATCTTTTTTTAATAATTCATTAAATATATTTTTTTTTTTTATTTAACCCTAATTGCTGTCTCGTTCGTAATACGGGATTCAAAGCATTATCCACGCTGGATTAAAATGTTAACATCCTTAGCTTAACGCATTTTTTTTATTTCTTCATATTATTCTGCATGTGGTAGAGATATGGACCAAACCTACAAACTTAGTTCTTGTGACGGACGTCAGTCTCTTTTGTAGTGGAAAGTAGCAATTCTGTTTTAGGCTTATAATGTTTGCCGTAAAACGTGACTGCCATAAAAATGGAACCATGGGGTTTGGACCCTGTTGAAAGACACAATCGTCTTTAAATATACACCAAGTGTCCTTATACATCTTTCTTTTGCTTTTTCTTCTGTAAAACTGGCTAGTTTTCAATTTATGAATAATACAGAGTATTGCTAACAATAAAATAGAACTTTCTCTCTCTCTCTCTCTCTCTCTCTCTCTCTCTCTCTCTCTCTCTCTCTTCTAATTGTAATGTATATCACGGCTGACTGGTATGCTGGTGGTGAGTTCTGAATATAAGGTTACGTAGAAAAATAACTCCACTTTAGCAATGCAGAGAAGTATTTGTATGTGTATACTTAGACCATCCATTTCATCTTATAAAAGTGTTTAGGGATCTGTAGTTCTCGTTTTTGTCTTACGGTGAAGATCTTTAGTGAAACTTGTCATCAGCAGCATTTGTTACCTCTCAAATTTTGTGATAAATGTTGAGGTGAGTTTCCTAAAGTAGGATAGTAAGGAAGATGTTTCATTGAATGATCTCCAGAAGGGCTCCCTACTCCATGTAAACATGTATAGTTATTTCCAGTAATATAAGTGTTTGGGTTGGCTGTGTTCTTTATTACTATTCGGAATGTTACACAGCTTCTTAATTGCCCAACGGGTTTTATATAGGATATAGTTTTTTGTATTCCAGTTGTCTATAACTAGTGCTACCCTTATTAATAGCCACCATACCTAAATATGTCAGTAGACTAATTCGCCTATTGTGTATTGCCACACTGCTCACTAATGTACCTTTTTGGGAAGATAATATTCTCGTTCAGGAAAACACTTCAAATCTTCGTTTTGGAATAAACTCCGATCATGAACCTCCAAATGGAAAAGATACGCATTGTTGTCAAGTTAAAAAAAATAATATATCGCATCTCTTTTGCAAATACATTTATTTTTCTCGACATTTGTTCATGATAAAAGTTTGGAGAAATATGTGGTATAGTTACTAAGTGAAGGAAAAGCAAACACCAACACATGTGATGACCGTTGCTATAACTTTCGCATCAAACAGTCTATTAAAGAAAGTTTTATCAAACAAGCACTGAAGTAGCATCATAAAATAGGTCATAAAGGTTAACCACAAGCAGTAGTTACAGAGGAAGACCTGAACTTTGTTAACAAGCGTTTGAAGAATATATACATACACACACAGACACACATACAGACACACACACACACACACACACACACATATATATATATATATATATATATATATATATATATATATTTGTGTGTATATATGTATATATGTGTGTATATATATATATATATATATATATATATATATATACATACATATGTGTGTATATATGTATATATGTATATATATATATATATATATATATATATATATATATTTACATATATACGTATATATATATATATATATATATATATATATACGTATATATATAAATATATATATATATATATATATATATATATATATATATTTACATATATACGTATATATATATATATATATATATATACGTATATATATAAATATATATATATATATATATATATATATATATACACATACATATGTGTGTATATATATATATATATATATATATATATATATATATATAACTCAGAGTGATACATGCAATAAAACTGAAATAGCACATAAATCCTGGTAGATTTAGTCTCAACTTATATATGTGTGTGTATATGTACAGTTCATGCTAATAAAACTGTTGATGTATAAGCAACATTGTTTTTTAATTTTAATTTTCATAAAGGAAAACCCACAATATAACATACACAGAAGATTTTGTTTATCTAAGATTTAGAAATTGGAAAAAAAAAGGAGGATAGCCAAGAAGATTAATTTAGATGACACAACAAAAATGTGAAAATGCTAAATTTCTATCTTTTGAGAAGGAAATTATTATTCTCAACTCCCTCTACCTTTTTGCCTTAACTTTGACTGCACTCGGGTTATTTTATCTGACTAATATATTCCTTTGATATCTTTTGTTTTGTTTTCCTTTCACTTGGGTTTCTTTATCATCTAATACTCACTTCTACTATCTCCTGTCTCGAGAAAATATGTAAAAATAATCCTTTACAATAGACTGCTTTGAATAGAGAAACTGGTATAACATATGTTATTGTGTATAGTATGAATATATTTTTTATGGTTATATAATATCGTTCGTCCTAATAATTTCTCTATGAAAAAGTGATTTATCTTTATTTTTTCTTTCTTTTTACTTTTAGAGACAGCTAATATTTCTCAGAAATTATAAATAAAGGTATCAGGATTATAATGAATATTCTTTCGAACAATTTAATGTTTAATGGATTATTAATTAGCAACAGATGCAGTGTAATAGAAAGGAAAATTATCTTTCACCGTATGTTTTAAAAAGTATAATTTTCCCCAGTTTTCTTTGTGTTTATTTCTCTTTCAAGACATGCATGTACACAAACACAAACATAGGCGAGCTAATGTACAAATGATAAACGTGTTTTGCATTTACCTTTGAACTTTCCTTGATAACATGGAGTGTTGAATTTAATTCCACAACATCTACGTTTAATGGCAGTTTGATATGATAATAACGTGTCCATAATATCGTTTGCATAGAATATCAATGAACTCAACAAAACTACCAATAGTGATGATATCTTATTTTGCCGTAGAACTTACGTTGACAATAGGAATTAGTGTAGGCTGATAATAAAAGGCAAATTCGCATGAACAATAAATAGCAGTTATGCATGTTAACGTGCCTAGAATATTTATGATTTGGATATTGATGCAGCTAGTAACACTAGCAATACTGGTGGGTTTTGCCTATAGTTTGCTACTAATTTTGAGAATATGGAGTACTTTAAGATGATTATAAAAGACATTTTTGGGTCTACATAATTTAATAACAATTATAAATAACGAGAAAAGAAATGCCTGAAATAGTCTTTTTAAGAGAATATTAATGCACTTTGCTTTGATATAATCATCTTAATCATTACCCAATGTATTTGATTAGCCCTATATCATATGTATAGTAACTTACAGGTTTTTATATGATATATCATATTCATATTTTGTAAAGATGGAATTTCTTTATTAACAAGTTACTATATTTAAAGTAATCTCTGATGAGAGCAACGCGCCTCGTGTAGACTTGCCTTAATGTGAGGTTGGATAGTGAGATTTGGTATCCCTGAGCCTAGTACCTGTGACATGGTTACCACTTTCATTTCTCAATTTCTTACATCATTAGCGAATCTTTCGGCTATGGCCCTGCATCAGACAACCGCCTACAAGCATTCAATCAACGGAATGATTGGACGTTTTTATCGCATCCCAAACCACCTTTGGTATCCCACTGCAATGACTCCCACTGGTTTACCCAGCTTCCTTTGGGCCTTTTTGGATTAAAAATCCCTCATTAGGACTCTTTGGATGTCTCAGCGGCTGATATTGGTATATGGCAACCCATTAGTCATCCCTGCTGAACAATCCGACAATATCCAGCGCTTACGTCACGATGTTGAAATTTTACTTCCTTCCTTCAAACTTGCAAGCCCACAGAGAAGCAACACATACCAAGAGATATAAAACCCACAACACATGTGTTCTTGCGCACTGACACTTTTAAGCCACCGCTGACATCACCTTACATATACTTTCTTAATTAAAATTCGTGACAAAGAAGACCGGATCTCTAATGATCCCTTAAAAAAGGTGTATCTTCTGCAAGATGACCCGCCTAGAGTTTGCCTTTCTAGAGCAAGGCGCCCTAATTTACAAGCATGCCTTTTTTTTTTTTTTGAGGTTGGGGGAGCATGTACCACGCGTGTTTTATACGACTCATATATTGTAAGATTATTTTTTTTTATCTCTCGGTGATAATAAAAAAAAAAAATTATTCAAGCTTGCATTGCATGTTTCACATTGTTGGATTTATTTTGCCATTGTTACCCTTAACTGTTTATATATAAGATCGTTCGCTATATTCTTGAATAAAGTGTCTTGTATTCACCTCTCCTCTCTCTTAATACCTACAGCTACCTCACGACACCCTCATAAGGCAAAGGCGAACGCTGAAAAAAAAAAAATCCCCTTTTGTTTCTACCTTGAGGTCAGCTACCTTCCAAAATTGGGTGAAGTGTCCTGGTAGATTATTATTATCATTATCATCATCATTATTATTATTATTATTATTATTATTATTATTATTATTATTATTATTATTATTATTATTATTATTATTTTCCCAATCACAGTCTTTCGACTGGGTAGTATCTATACTGTAGCATTTTGGGTTCATCACTTTACTTATTATGCACGCCGTTCCTAGGATCACACTCTTCTACATGAATCCTGCGGCTAGTTAAGCCTCTACTTTTTTAGACTCCTTTTCAGGAATTTTGGGATCATGCCTAGCATTCCTATGATTATGGGAACAATTTCCAATGGATATCCCATATCCTTTTTATTTCTATATTCAGGTCTTGATACTTATCCATTATTCCCTCTCTTTCTCTTCAACTCTGGAGTCCCATGATAGTGCGATATCAATGAGTGATACTTTCTTCTTGATTTTGTCAATCAACGTCACGTCTGATCTACTTGCATGTATCACCCTATATGTTCTGATACCATAGTCCCAGAGGATCTTCGCCTGATCGTTTTCTATCACTACCCCAGGTTGGTGCTCGTACCACTTATTACTGCAAGGTAGCTGATGTTTCTTTCACAGGCTCCAGTGGAGGGCTTTTGCCACTGAATCAAGCCTCTCTTTGTACTGGTTCTGTGCAAGTTTCAGACATTTGTTTGCTAAGCGGTTTATGGTTTGATTTTTCGTATTACAATTCCTATATATGGGAGAGACGTTATTTTCGTTTATCGTTCTTTGAACATGTCTGGTTCCTATTGTCTAATCTTGTGCCACCGTTATAATTCCCTCAATTTCATTCTTTAGCTCTACCCTCAGTAGCCATTGCCATGTGTCATCACTGGCTAGTTCTTTAGTATGTCTCACGTATTGTGTGTGCTTTGGTTTGTTGTGCCAGTCCTAAGTTTTGTTTATCATTCTCCTGTCTCTGTATATTTCTACTAGTTTTGAGATAAGGTATATGAAATAGTTTCATTAATTGATGGGTTGGAAGAAGCAGAAATTTTGTTAAAAACAAAGAATGTTAGCAATAAATTCAGTTCTTTAAATAAGATTCATATAAACACATATAAACTATTCCAGCTCTATTATTTGCACATTTTCAGAATCTAATAATATATTTCAATAGTTGTGAATTTAAAATGGCAATGAAAAAACTTTATGTAAATCTATAGCTGTAGTATTTGATGTATTTTCACAACGAAATTGCGTGTCATTTCATCCCTGTGTTTAGAACCTGTTTGTCATGCGTGCAGAGAAATTACTCTCTGCGCAATATTGGTAAACGTTTATCGTGTCTCCACAAATCTCCTCAAAATTGTCTAGATATCATATTCAAATAAATCAATATATTCCTCTCTGATACTCAGGCTGAAATATATTAGGGCACAAGTGCTCACCTTAACATAGCAGATGCTGAGATATTTATGAGTGTTGAATATGAATAATATGTCTTTCATATCTGTGTGGGAATAACATCTATATTTCTATGTACGTATCAGTCAATAATGTATCATATCATTCATTATTGTTATGCACTGCTTAATGCAAACCTGTTTATATTTGAATTAATCATAACTAGACTTTAATCCATTGTTTCACTAAAAACTGGATAAAATATTCATTTATAGTAAATGAAACGTAATAAAAAATAAAAAACAAATCTCACAGACTATTCCATGTCATTAATGAAATTTGCTTACTTAATCTACATAACCTAACTACGTTCAAAAATCTGCTTGAAGATTTTCTCCATTACATCCCTAGAAAAATTTACTACAACAAAATTATAAAGATCGTTGAGAAAGTTATTTATAGTAAAGACCGGTATCTTATATCTCATAATGCATTGAAACTGACAGTACCAGAAGTGCTGTGAGTTAGGCAACGTTATACGAAGAACGAAAAAATATTTATTGAACTATTCCAGTTATCACCGAACAAGACGAATAAATCTCTAAAACCAGCTGAGAGCTTCATTCTCATTACTAGTTGCTCGGTGCTTTAACTATTCTTGATACATCTGACAGATGTGATTGCTTCACATGACCGTTTGGGCGGTGAGTTTTCTAACTAAATGTCATAAATTGGAATAAATTCACTTATACTGCTTCCTGCTTAACAAAAGTTTATATACACCTACACCTATCAAAAAAACAATTTAACACCTTAACTATTTGGTGAAACACTGACAGAGCTAATTTAATTTTCTGCTGTAAAGTGTATTTGACTGTTTTCTAACTTAGAATTATATGTGATTACTGTAGAATTTATATACCCTTATGCTAAAGCGAATAATGATCTAATAAACTAAGGATACGACAAAAGTCTAAAAACTCAAACGCAGGTTTTTATTTAAAAGTATCAATACGTAAAACTTTGAGTAAAAAAGTAAAAATATTCAGTTTCCAGATAAACACCAAGATCTCGTATGAAGTCTAAATTCAAACCTTTACATGTATATAAGATATTTCTTTTGGTATATATTCTAGTCTATTTTATTATGTAATTATCTGGTATGTATCCTCTGAGCTGGATAGATTTAAACTGTATCATTCATACTAATTTATTAATAACAGCCAGCCCCCTCTCATATTTTCCCTGAAACCAGTGTGAATAGTAGTATCATTTTCATTCAATGAATAGTGCTCTTTTTCTTGTAATGATTCAAAGCAAAAAAAGAGAGAAAATAAATATTTATTAAAAAGGTATAGTATTATACATTAATATAATTAAGGAATTCCCAGCAACCTAATGATAATCTTCCTATTGGATATGCCTGTAATGGAATGATACATAAGACTACGTAATATTCATTACAAAAGTATCAAATATAAACATTATATTATACATATTCATTATTGTTATCATTATTAGCGTTGTTTTTATTTACTTTTTAATTATATACCCATTATCGTGGCGATCTTCAGCAGTATTATTATTATTATTATTATTATTATTATTATTATTATTATTATTATTATTATTATTATTATCGCAATACATTTTATTATCTTTACATTGTAGTTATTATTATTATTATTATTAGTTTTATTATTATTATTATTATTATTATAATTATTATTATTATTATTATTATTATAACATGAAAAATTAAAACTTTGGCTCAAGAATATATATAATGAAGATTCTTAGTTTGCAGGTTCAAAGGTAACTTGTGTTTCGAAAGGATTACTGACAATTTCCGGAACTAAGCTCGGTCCGGGAAAGGCTGCGTATAACGTAGCATGTAGACTTGCTAGGTCTGTAGCTTACAAGGATAATGAATCTGCAAACACACTAAACACACGGTTGTGTGTCTATTTATTATTATTATTTTTTCTTTTTTTAAGATACAACGATAGTCAAGAATATGAAATGGAAGATTATAGGTAGATAATAAAAAAGGAAGAGAAATGAACAAAGGAAATAAGCTTCAATTCAAGGTTCATCTAAAGTTTCAGTTTGATTGCGGTTATAAAACTAGAAACAATAGAATATCTTTTTATAGAATTTATTTTCAAATCTACTGTCTCTAGGAAGGTAACATTGTTACCTTGTCAATGGCATTCATTTCAGACAAAGATTATTATTATTATTATTATTATTATTATTATTATTATTATTATTATTATCACTACTACTACTGTTGTTATTCTTATCATTATTATTATTATTATTATTATTATTATTATTATTATTATTATTATTATTATTATTATTATTATTATTATTATTATATAGGAAAAATAGCCCAGTGAGGAAATGAAACAAGAAATTAAATAAACTATAAGAGAAGTAATAAACAATAAAAATGATATATTTCCAGAACAGTAAACAAAATTTAATTAGATGTTACATATATAAACCATGAAAACCAAAAAGAAAAAGAAAATAAAAATCAAGAGGAAGGGAATTAGATTTAACAGCTTTCCTGATTGTACCCTCAAGTAAGAGAACAAGGTTTCAAATACAATTTACCTTTGATTCTACCTGACCTTAGTATTTTTGGGAAATTTCTGGCTCCACAGATGACTAGAGGCAGAGGCAATCAGATATCACAAGATGTGAAATTATAAGAGGTAGAATATTTCCTTCAGAAATAAATAATAGCTTTTAAAGCTGGTAAAGATTAAATGATGCTCCTTTCGTTATTTTATTTCCTGTATAATAAGTAACAGGATTTACCTGGGGTTCCACTTCCTCTAAAAACGTTTCAGTATGGAAGTTATGATAATTTAGGATATCTTAAAAAAAAAAATCATATTTTTCTAAGTATCAATTGTCATCAAAGGTAAAGTTCTAGCCAATGACGGTTGCTACACTATAGAAAAATATCCAATTAATTTTCCGATAAAAATAGAATGTCACTTTTGTTGTCAGCTCAAAAGGTAAAACAAGAAGGGATATCTGAAAAAAGGAATCTGTGATAATTACGAAAAAAAATCTTTTGAGATGTTAGCTCGCTGTGCGTCAAAGCCGATATCCAGAAAATCCCTCTCAACATTTTCTCCTCTGACAGGTAAAGTCTCCTACTTCAAAGGGATTACTGATGTCTATGACTTTTCAATTTTATATATATGTATGTATTTTTTTCTGAATTAAATGGGAATATTTTTCCTCAAACACGGTTTTACCTGTGAAAACTATTCATCATCTCCTCCTATGGCCATTGACTTAAAGGGTCTCGGTTAGATTTTGCCAGTCGTCTTCATCTTGAACTTTTAATTCAATACTTTTCCATTCATCATCTCCTACTTCGCGCTTCATAGTCCTCAGCTATATAGGTCAGGGTCTTTCAACTCTTCCAGTGCTTTGTGGAGCCCAGCTGAACCTTTGGTGAAGTAATCTCTCTTAGGGAGTGCAAAGAGCATCCCAAACCATTTCAATCTACCCTTCAGCATGATCTCATCCACATATAACACTTGAGTAATATCTCTTATAATTTTATTTCTAATCCTGTCCTGCCATTCAAATCCAAATATCCTTCTGAGGGATTTTTTCTCAAATTTACTTAATCTATTGTTTCATTGCCATACCATAACTCACGTCCAGAGAGTAACACCGGTCTCACTAAACATATATATAGTCCGATTTTTACATGTAATTTCAGGCGTTTGGATTTCCAAATAGTATACAACCTAGCCATTGTCTGATTTGTTTTTACCATTTTACCACTAAACTCTAATTTTAAAGGCCCTTTATTGGATATCATTGCTTCTAAATAAGTAAAGGATTCTACCTAATTATCCCTTTTTCCTTCCAATGATATTTCATCTTCCATCACATACTCGGTTCTCATCATATCTGTCTTTCTCCTATTATTCTTCAACCCAGCCTTGTGTGATATTCCTTGGATTCTGGTAAGCAAGCAATGCAATTCGTGTGGTGTTTTGCTAAAAAGGACAGAATCATCAGCATACTATAGTTTTGCTAAATTCCTGTCACTAATCCAGTTCAATCCTTCTTCATCTCCGGCTATTCTATGCTTTACAAAATCCATGAGGAGGATAAACTACGTAAATGACAACACATACTCTTGGAGTACTCCGATATTCTCTAGAAATTCATTTGATAGGACGCCATTAACATTAACTTTGCACTTGTTATGATCAGGGACAGACTTAATAAAATTTAGACATTGAAGAATTCCATAAAAATGCAGGACTCTCCACAAAATTGGCCGGTGCACACTATCAAAGGCTTTTTCATAGTCCACAAATGCCATCAAAAGTTTATATCTATATTCTACGCATTGCTGTACAAAATGAAAATTTGTTCAGTGCAACTTATACCTTTTCGAAATCCTTCCTGTCCATCTCTTAGCTTTTTATCAGTCTTTCTCTGCAGTCTCTCTAGGATAAGCATAATATACATTTTCATAACTACTGACGTAAAAGTGTTAAGCCACTGTAACTATTGCAATCAGTCAGGTCTACTTTTTTCTTTTTATTTTTTTTTTTATTTTTTTCTTTTACCAACACTCCTAACTCCCACTCAGCAGGTTTTTCCTCCCCCTACCACATTCTACAAAATAATCTCGTATGTACTCTGGGAGTCACTTCATTCTCAGCCACTATCATCTAAGCAGTTATTCTATTGTATCCAGGGGCTTCCTCTCTCTTTAGTGTTTTAAAAATAGTTTCAACGTCACCCAAACTGAATTTATTTATGAGCACATCAAGGTCTCCATCAGCTTTGTGTATATCAATCAAATTATTCCCTTCATATCTCCTATTCATAACCCCATTAAGGTTTTCCATCCAACCTTGTCTTTCTTCATCTTCAGTTATTATAACAGACCCATCTCTAATTTTGATGGGTATATGTTTTTCTTGCTAGCCCTAGTCAATATTTCTCTAATATTTCTATGAGCATTTCTTACAGCATAGCCAGTTCTTGAATTCATAACTTTGTCAACCTCATATGCTTTAATGTCTGAATATTCTCTCCAGGCATTCATACCTTTTCTTTTGACCTCATTATCAATATTGGAATACTTAGCATGCTCCAACTTTTAATTTTCATTACTTCATCGAAATATATATATATATATATATATATATATATATATATATATATATATATATATATATATATATATATATATATATATATATATATATATATATATATATATATATATATATTCAAATAAGCCATATATATTTTTGATACATTAATGTCTGGATTCTCTTAACGACCTCGGGATCAGAGCCCCAGGCGAAATCACACAAAGAGAAGAGCTTGGCTCCGGCCGGGAATCGAACCCTGGTCGGCAAGCTTGTATAGACAGTGACTAAGCCACTTTCTTCGTGGCCAAGTGGCTTAGTCACTGTCTATACAAGCTTGCCGACCAAGTGGCTTAGTTACTGTCTATACAAGCTTGCCGACCAGGGTTCGATTCCCGGCCGGAGCCAAGCTCTTGTCTTTGTGTGATTTCGCCTGGGGCTCTGATCCCGAGGTCGTTAAGAGAATCCAGACATTAATGTATCAAAAATATATATGGCTTATTTGAATATGAAAAAACACGTAAAAATGTGCAAAACTTATCATATATATATATATATATATATATATATATATATATATATATATATATATATATATATATATATATATATATATATATATATATATATATATATATATATATATATATACACATTACACTCTAAACTACAGCCCTAGTTGGTAATGTCGGTTGCCGTAAGCCCAAGGTCTCGAATAGAGAGAAAAAAAGCCCTGTAAGGAGATGAAACAGAAAAATAAATAAACTGCAGATGAAGTAATGAAACAATTGAAATATTTTATGAACAGTAACATAACCATTTTAGGTATTTCATAGATAAACTATAAAAACTTGACAAAAAAAAAAATGGGAGAAAAACATGATAGATTAGAGATTCCAAGAGACCCTCAAGCAAGAGAACTCTACCCTAAGACAGTGGAAGACCGTGGTATAAAGGGTATGGCACTACCCAAGACTAGAGAACAATGGTTTGATTTGGGAGTGTCATTCTCCTAGAAGAGCTGTTTAAAATTGGTAAAGAGTTTCTTATATCTTCTCCAAGAGGGAAGTATCCAATAACCAGTTATATTGCAGTAGATAACCCCTTTAAGTTTTAAAGGCCGTTCATGAATGGCAGATGCAAGGAGCAGTGATTTTGCCCTATCAAGCCGGACAATGCCCTAGAGATGGATAATATATACATATGACCAGCGCCCAAGCCCACTCTCCGCCCAAGCTGGGACCAAGGAGGGCCAGATAATGGTAGTCCAGCAGATATGTCAAAAAGATGTTCACTTCCGCAAGAAAGCGTGAAAATTTGTATACAGGGGTTTTTAAGTATGCTGAATCCATTTCTAACCGGATCCACGCTGGCAAACTAAGGGGTCCTACTCAAAATTAAGAAATCCAAAATGGCCGCCCTGCGTATTGCCGATTTTGCTATTTCATCAGAACATTGTTTCTTATTTTACCTAGAAACATGATCTTAATTTAGATATATAGGTTTTTAGGGTCAAGGAATGCAATAAGACTCCTTAAAAAAAACATAAACTGTAATTTAGAACAAAATTCAAGATGGCTGCCCTCCATGCATAATGCAAACCTGTAAACTATTTGTCTATTCGGCATATAACTACTTTATTCACCTTTTCACTGTTATTAATAGGTTTTGGGACAAGAAATTCAATAAAGCATTTTGATTCCTATAATATGTTCACCAGTGAAAAAATCTAGTTACAGTTTAAATAAATTTCGATGAACCATTGAAAGCAATATTGTTCTTTCTCGTAATGCACAAAGAATAGAGATGTACACTTGTCATTTTCTTATTATATTGGGAATATACATTGGACGAATGGTTTTACTGAAACAGTATTAAGATGAAAACAAAATATTGAAATGTTTTATAAATTTCAAGAAATAAACTTAATCTAATCTGTCAATGGCCTCTTCACATTGTCCATCACAAAAACACAGCTGTGTGCACGGGAGGCTTGCTTTAGCACACTGACATCTTCCTGTGCACCGTTTTTTACAGGCACACTTAATGAGTTCTCTGCAGCCCTTTGATGCTTCTGGCAGGGTACTCCATAAGGGCACCCACATTCTCTCACTGTCAAGTGTTCACCCCCACTCAGAAGGACTCGGAAGTATTGGACTGGCTTCCAATGCCTGACCCAAGATGTATCCAGCTTGATAAGCAGCACGCTTTACATGTTGTAGAAGTGCTGCACGTGACGGTGGGATGTTTTCCAGCTTCCGATTACAGTATGAGAAGAGGTGCTTCCTGGCTTTATTTACATCAGTGAGTTGTGATGTGCGAGAGTACAGCAGAACCACATATCTTTCAAGTTTTTTAGGTCCACTTCTGTAACTTCACGTGGAGTAGCAGACAGTCTTTGAAACACTTCAGTGATTTCTGGAAATGATTTCCATACTTCCCCTGCAGTCTTCTTACTGACAGAGCTAAATGAAGACACCGTGTCGCATCCTGATATGGCATGCATGAATGGGAGGCCTCTGCAGTAATCATTGCCAAGCTCACTAGCTATGACATGTGCTCCAATATACCGAAAGTGAGTACCATGACCAAATGCTAGCCAGAGTTCACAATCTTTCATGCTGATAGCAGTCACAATGGCTAGAACTAAGACATCTGTGTCAGTCGCCAGCACCATAATCCTCTTCATCTTATTGCTGTAGGCTTGGAAGCAGTGAAGCATCATTCGGTAGTCTGATTCTTCATGAGTGCATGGTTGAAGCCCAGAAACATCAAGTGTTGAGGAGGAGGCAACATTCTGACCTTTTGTTGTGACCAGCATCTTTCCTAGCACTGTTGATTCAGATTTGATCACATTG
Source organism: Palaemon carinicauda (assembly GCF_036898095.1). Classification (NCBI taxonomy): domain Eukaryota; kingdom Metazoa; phylum Arthropoda; class Malacostraca; order Decapoda; family Palaemonidae; genus Palaemon; species Palaemon carinicauda. The sequence continues at coordinate 21,489,826 of NC_090747.1, forward strand.
GCTAGAAATCTAAAGAATTCCACCTTGTTGCTGTCAACACGGAAGAAGCTTTTCCAGTTGTGAGGAAGTCATGTTTTCTCGGAAACCCGAAGAGCTTCTCCAGTACCTCGATGCTCTCTGGTGTGTGCTTTAAGACTGGCGTCCTTATAGGCATCCCACACAACATCTACTCGAGCCACATGTTCAAGTTGCCTCTTGAGATAAGGAACAAAGACACACTCTGCATAGTCTTTAAATGTTATCACATTTGTTTTAGCAGTCTTGGGATCCAATGTGTGGACGAGAGCTGCCCCATCAAATATCTTCACATCCACATCAGGTATGTTCTGTGGTCGTTGGGCTAGTGGTTCTAAACACTTCAGTAATTCAGCTTTTTCTCCAAGTCGCATCATGTTACTTTTCAGCCAGCGACGGTGACCAAGAGTGGTTCTCATGCTGGAAGAAGATGTCCAATTCTCCATTTCATGCTTGGCAAGAGATGTACATTCTGGAAAATAGTTGCAGGTTACTCTTCATGTTTGCCAATATATACTTCTTCATTGAGGGCACCTTCCGCTCTCCAGACTTGAACAATTTAAGATTGTTCTTTGGAACCGTTTCATAGAGTGCCTTCACCATCTTCACAAGTCGGGAATCAACAAATGTTTTGTACTGGTTCTTTCCTATTTCCTCTGCTTCTGAGATGTTTTTGATGACTTCATCAGCCATGATGACCTTTGTGTCTAGTGTTAGGAGATCAGTACTTGTTTCTGTGAATGGATTACCTAGATCATTCATTACATCTATCACGCTTTTTACATCTGAGGCAAATCTCTTTTGTGTATTCAGATTAATGGTAGTTTCTGAAAACAGAAATAAACTTAAGAATTATGGAATGATATACATGTACGATCTTCCTGAGAACTAAACAAAAATAAAACAATAATTCATTGAGCTGTTTACCCTATATGTTAAGTGTTTAGATAACAATTTACTGGTTCTTATTTTGTCTACAAATTATAGTAAAATGTAACCAAATTTCTTGTACTTAAGACCTATATTTAGCCATAAGATGCTATGTGCCACACAGAAGAAAAACGTTTAACTAGATTGATATTTGCATTACCAGCAGAAAGCAGCCATTTTGGATTTTGCTCAGAATATTATTTTATGAGATTTTAGTGTAACTTATTGAATTCCTTGACCCTAAAAACCTATAAATCGACACCAAGATCATGCTTCTATGTCAAATAGAACCAAAGTTCTGATAAAATATAAAAATTGGCATACGCAAGACGGCCATTTTGGATTTCTCGATTTTGAGTAAGACCCCTTGGTTTGCCAGCGTGGATCCGGTTAATAATGGATTCAGCCTACTCAAAACCCCTGTATGCAAATTTTCATGCTTTCTTGAGAAAGTGAACATCTTGGCCATTTTATTCGACATATCTACTAGACTATGGCTATTTATGACTCATTAGATAGACCTATAGGTTTCCCCGAACCCCCCATCCTTATCTCAAAAGGATTGTGAGGTTGCAGAGACTAAATAAACTAACGAGTTTGACCTGGACTCGAACCCCAGTTTGGTGTTTACCAGTCAGGAACGTTACCAAGTCGGCCACCACAACTACTTAACCCTGGATAGGTACGCTCCTCGGACACCCCTTTAAGGGTATACTCGGTCGCGAGCGACCCCGACGCATAAAAAAATTCTTGAAAAATCTGTTTTTGCAGTAACCTCCTTTTTTTGCCAAAATAAAGTTCAATGAATGCTTAAAACTACTGTAAAGATAAATACTACTCATCTGCTGAAAAACTATTTATTATAAATATTTTAAAAAATTAAGTAGAAAAATAAAAAGACCTGACATAAAAATTCATAAAAAATATTTTTATACATATATACACAAATCCTTTTAGGAATTGATTCTTGAATGTTTAGGACACATCTTGATGTATTTTGGATGAAGTCGGACCCATGGAGGTGAAGATCTGAAATGAGAAAAAAAGGGTAACTTTTTTTGGCCCAAAAAAATTTGTCCAAATTTCATGAATTTTTTTGGGTACCTAAATGAAATAGGAAGTGGCTAATTTTTTTAGGGAATAAACATATGTTATCCTAAAATAGAAATATGTAAAAAAATCTTCATTATTTTTTAAATTACATTTATATCAGGGGCCATATCTAAAGGTCATTTTTTGAGTACTTAGAAATTTCGTAAAAAAAATACATATATTTAATATATAATATATTTATGCAGGTAAAAATATACCAAAATATCACAAATTCTATAGGGAACAAGAATATATATAGATAGGGCAACTTACGCTTCGGATATGTCCACAAGATGGCCGCCAACCACACTGACTCAGACTCCCTAATCTGCCACCTGAAATGCAGGAAGGGTATGTCAATTTCAGGGTGTTATTTACTAATCTAATTATTCTTGGATATGCATAAAAATTTTATGATGGATTGCTGGATGATTGTCAATTATTTGACGACTATAAAATTAGAATTCTGACCCTAAAAATTTTTTTAAGGGAAATAAAATCGAAAAAAAAAATGTAAAACAACATAATATTTTAGCTAAAAAAAATTGATGATATTCAATAAAAAAAGAAGTAAATAAAATTTTCCGACAAATAAACATCTAAATCAATCATTACTCTGTGATAGTTCCTTAGTTCGTAGTAATTTTGAAAGAAATGAGAAAAAACGAAAAAGCGGCAATCGCTGTAAAATCGAACACATACCTATATATATCTGGCTAAAAAAAAGATAGGCATGGGTAACCAGATCATCTAGAAACACTTTACAACACTATAAAAATATAAGTTTTGCGACACTACTTGCCAATTGCTTACGGTCACATGACTAAGCAAAAAAATGCAAAACAAATAAAAAGGGGCACTCGCGGAAAAATGGCCAACATTCTAATATACAGAATTTCAGAAAAAAAAAAAATCAGCCACGTGCTAGGCAAACCATCAAGGCACATTTTCCGACAAATAAACATCTAAATGAATCATTACTCTGTGATAGTTCCTTAGTACGTAGTAATTTTGAAAGAAATGGGAAAAAACGAAAAAATGGCAATCACCGGAAAATCGAACACATACCTATATATACGCCATAGCTGGCTAATAAAGAAGATAGGCATGGGTAGCCAGATCATCTAGAAACACTTTCCAACACTATAAACATATAAGTTTTGCGACACTACTTGCCAATTCCTTACGGTAACATGACTAAGCAAAAAATGCAAAACAAATAAAAAGGGGCACTCGCGGAAAAATGGCCAACATTCTAATATACGGCATTTCAGAAAAAAAAAAATTCAGCCACGTGCTAGGCAAACCATCAAGGAACCTTTTCCGACAAATAAACATCTAAATTAATCATTACTCTGTGATAGTTCCCTAGTGCGAAGTAATTTTGAAAGAAATGAGAAAAAACGAAAAAATGGCAATCACAGGAAAATCGAACACATACCTATATATACGCCATATCTGGCTAAAAGAAAAAGATAGGCATGGGTAGCCAGATCATCTAGAAACACTTTCCAACACTATAAAAATATAAGTTTTGCGACACTACTTGCCAATTCCTTACGGTAACATGACTAAGCAAAAAAAATGCAAAACAAATAAAAAGGGGCACTCGCGGAAAAATGGCCAACATTCTAATATACGGCATCTCAGATAAAAAAAAAAGACATGCACGTGTTAGCCCAACCATCAAGACACTTTCTAACAAATAAACATGAAAAAAAAATCAATAATATACGGCAATTCCTTACTACGTAGTAAATTTTTACAAATATTGAAAAAAAACAGAAATTGGCAACCGCAGTTAAATACCCCTCATACCAATAACTACGTCGTATCTGACAAAAACAAAGTCACGCATGGGTAGCCAGATCATCTAGACACACTTTCCAACACTAAAAAAGAAAAAGTTTTGCGACACTATTTGGCAATATCTTACGGAAAAATGACTTGGCAAAAAAATGAAAAAAAATAAAAAAGGGGCACTCGCGGTAAAATGGTCCTCGTGGTGATGAACGACATTTTAACTGAAAAAAAAAATCATGCACATGGTAGCTAAACAATCCACCAAGACTTTCCACAACTGATAACCTATACAAGTTGCACCATTCTACGACAATTTCATAATACGTAATAACTTTGATAGTTATGCAAATTACCTTAGAAGGGTAAACTCGGTCGCGCTCGACCCCGACGCGTCTCAGAAATCTGGGAAGGAGTACAGCTACAGCGCTGCACATCTGGACACTACTAGAGCGTGTAGGCGAGACACCTACTGCAGGTCGATCACCCACAAATTCAGTCACGGGGGTGAGTCACGTGAGAAAAACCTCTTTTTTTTTGACGCTCGGGGTCGCGGACGACCCACCGTACCGTTCCAGGGTTAAGCAAAGAAGAATATTTTTTTGTGTCAATCTCGGTGTCATTAGGTTTATGAGGACAGAAAAAAATGTCTAAGGGATAGGTCAGGCTATTCGTTATATATTTAGGCAAAGAAAAAACTAGCCGTATCTAGAGAGAGGTATCCAATGTAATTTAGTACCAGCTGGCCAGTCAGAGGATCAACGTGTGGCGTCTGCCTTGAACAACCTACAATCGTACAGGGACTCCATATTCTTTTATTATGCTATGTCGTTTTTCATTTATTACTCGTTTCTCAATTTTTTTCCATTAAAATCACTATATTGGGTTTCAAAATTATATATATATATATATATATATATATATATATATATATATATATATATATATATATATATATATATATATATATATATATATATATATATATATATGTATATATATATATATATATATATATATATATATATATATATATATATATATATATATATATGTGTGTGTGTGTGTATATATATATATATATATATATATATATATATATATATATATATATATATATATATATATATATATATATATATATATATATATATATATATATATATATAGTGTGTGTGTGTGTTTCATGCACAGGGTGATGTGATGCGTCTCGTGCAGTAGCACAGTTAGCGTCAAATGACTGCTATCCCATTATTTCTCGCTTTCAGCTTCTGCTGCTGGCTAACTCTCGTAGTGAAAAGGGAAGCCGAGTGCGTAAGTCCTCCCCTGCCAGTACCCAGCCTCTCCATCACCTAGACCCCTGTTGTGCCTCCCAGTGGCCACGCACGGTAACTAGGTGTCTTGCGACCCTAGGCTAAACCAACAGGGGATCTCGGAGCAGCACTAGGCCCCAGATGTACGGCATGCAGGACCACAGGCGTGTGGATGCACCCTGATGCCTACCAAGCACTGCACCCACTGCTTTGTGGACAGCCTTTGGGTGGGTTAAGGCTACGGGAGTAAACCCCAAACGAAAAATCTGTGCGCGGGGTACCACATAAGGCGGTTTCCTGAAATACTTGGTTTTCCGGCATATCCCTGCAACCCAAATCTGCTGTCAGTCGTCCTGAATCGTTCATGCCACTGACATGAGTTGAAGAGGGCCAAGATGTGGTTGTGGGAAGAGCGCACCCCCACAGCCACAATAATCCTTTCTCTGCGCTAGCACACTGCTTCGTTCACTTTCACCACCATTTCTCATCCTCACCACCAACCAAGAAAAGTCCCCCGGCGACAGGATAGGGTGACGGTGACAGGTCGAGAATGCGGCTGGAAGTCATCAGCCCGAGTCCTGCACGTGGGCGGCACTGGAATGATGGTCGTTGGAGAGATGGCATGAATCAGGTCTATCCCTCGGCAGCTTCCAGTGCGACTGAGCAGCCAGAAATGGAGGCCCCACTGCTCACCCCTGGCAGGGATGGGTTTAGAAAAGGTAACCTAAACATTGGCTGATTCACTACCACCTGGGTGGATAACCGCATCCACCAAGGCATTCCTTACTGCGGTCGAAATAGAAGAAAAATACCCCTTAACATTGCCACCTGGAATGTTCGCACACTAATTGATAGTGATGAAAATGACCGACCACACCGCAGGACAGCTCTTGTCGCCCATGCACTGCAAAGATACAACATTGACATAGCTGCCTTAAGTGAAACTCGTCTTTCAGATGAGGACACGCTAACAGAGGTAGGAGAAGGATACACATTCTTCTGGAAAGGTTATCCAGCAAATGAACGCAGAAACCATGGTGTCGGTTTTGCAGTGAAAACAAAACTGCTAAGTAAAATCCCAGACTCACCAGCTGGCATCTCGGAGAAGTTGATGTCCTGGCGCATCCCACTTGCAAAAGGTCGTTATGCAACTCTCCTGAGTGCTTACGCTCCTACACTGGACATTGAAGATGAGACAAAAGACTCTTTCTATGAATTATTAGACTCAGCCATTAACCAAACTCTAAGGGAAGATAAACTGATCCTCTTAGGTGACTTTAATGCCAGAGTGGGAAGGGAACACCACATCTGGGGAGGTGCCATCGGTCATCATGGTGTTGGCAATATGAATAGCAATGGACTCAGATTGCTCTCCTTATGCTCAGAACACAACCTAGTCATCACCAACACCCTTTTCAGCTCAAAAACAAGCACAAAACATCGTGGATGCACCCAAGGTCAAAACACTGGCACTTGATTGACTATGTCATAATCAAAAAGCGAGACCAGCAAGATGCCGTCCAGACCCGTGCAATGAGAGGTGCCGAGTGCCACACAGATCACAATCTAATACGTGCTAAGCTCAAGCTAACCATCCGTCCACTTCTTTCACGCAAACCTCCCTCAAAGAAGTTAAACATTCCTGCTCTGAAAGACACCTCTACTCGGAACAACTACTGTCACGGGATAGCAAGAAAGCTGGCTGAGATCCCTAACATTGATCCAACCAACATCGACAATGAGCTTGACTCTGAGTGGACAAAACTGAAAACTATAATTCAGGAAAATGCAGAAGAAACCCTTGGCTTCTCCACACGGCATCATCAAGATTGGTTTGAGAACAACGCTGATGGTATACATGACCTAATCACAGCAAAAAATAAAGCGCACGATGCATGGCTCTCACAACCTACTTCTGTAGCTCTAAAAGAAAACTTCCAACAGCTAAGATCAGAAGTGCAGAAAATACTCAGAGACATGGAAAATAACTGGTGGAATGACCGTGCAAAAGAAACTCAATCATACGCAGATGCAAATGAACAACATAGTTTCTACAACTCTATTAAAATTTTATATGTCCCAACGAAAAGTAGTATGACTCCTGTTCGCTCTCTAGAAGGAAACTTCCTAAAAAACAAACAGGAGATAATAGATCGCTGGGCACAACATTTCAGCTTGATCCTTAACCAACGAAATCCTGTAGAGCCTAATATCCTCAACAACATCCCTGATGTCCCTCACTCAGAAATCCTAGATACCAACCCCACTTTCCCAGAAACTATACAAGCCATAAGGGCCATGAAAAACATCAAAAGCCCCGGCCCTGATGGTCTACCAGCTGGACTATTCAAGGAGGGGGGCTACTTACTCCCTCAACATCTCCACAACCTTATTCTCACTATTTGGAACATGGAAGAAGTCCCCCATGAGTGGCTTGCCTCAGACATTATCACCATCTACAAACGTAAAGGGGACCGTTCCCTCTGTGACAATAGCAGAGGCATCACCTTGCTCGGCGTTGCAAGTAAAATCCTGGCAAGAATAATGCTTGCAAGACTTTGCAAACACATTTCAGAAAATGTACTACCAGAGAAGCAATATGGCTTTCGTAAAGAACGCAGTACTTGTGACATGATATTCGTGGCCCGACAACTACAAGAGAAATGCCATGAGCAAAACCGTGATCTTCACGTAGCCTTTATCGATCTAACAAAGGCCTTCGACACGGTGAACAGAGACCTTTTATGGACTGCTCTCTCTAAATTTGGAGTACCTCCGAAATTCCTTAACATTCTAAGGAACTTACACAATGATATGCAAGCCTGTGTAAGTATGGGTGGTAGTAAATCACAACTTTTCAGGGTAGGAACTGGAGTAAAACAAGGATGTGTCCTGGCTCCAGTGATATTCAACATCTACCTCACTGCAGTCACCCTCCTGAGCCACCAACAAGTCAACGAAGAAGATCAATTGAAAGTGCAGTTTCGACTAGACGGAAACTTATTCAACCTTAGGCGCCTCCAGTCTGTGACAAAAACAACAATGACACACCTAATGGAACTCCAATATGCAGATGATTGCGCTCTAGTGGCTCACTCACCAGATGCCCTCCAATGCAGCCTTACATTGTCTCATCAATTTACCGAGCCATGAGGCTGAAAGTTAACATCAACAAAACTGAAATCCTATCCCAGCAAATAATTGCAGGAGATCCCCCAGTATTTCATCTGAATGGGGAATCCATCAAACAAGCTGATAGCTTCATCTGCCTTGGAAGCATCTTCACTAAAAAACACAATATTGATGAGGAAATAGTTGCCCGGATAAATCATGCCTCTGCATCTTTCGGCCGACTCAGGTCCAGAGTCTTCCTAAATCACCACCTCAAGACAGAAACTAAAGTAGCTGTGTACAGAGCTGTCTGCATGTCCACCTTGCTATATGGAGCAGAATCCTGGACGGCTTACCGTCGACATGTAAAACAACTTGAGGCATTCCATATTCGCTGTCTTCAGCGTATATTAGGGCTCACATGGCAAGACAAAGTACCTCATTCTGAAATTCTCCACCGTTCAAACCTGTTGAGTATAGAATCCACATTGGCAGAAAAACAACTCAGGTGGATTGGTCATGTCATCCGTATGCCAGAACATCGCCTTCCTCGCCAGGCCCTCTACAGTCAGCTCCCTGAAGCTCGGCGTAATCCAGGGGGTCAGAAAAAGAGGTACAAGGACAACATCAAATCCACGCTCAAGAAGTGCAACATACGACCTGAGCAACTAGAAATGAACACCTCTGACAGACCACTATGGCGCTCACTCTGTAAAGCTGGAGTCAATCAACTTGAAGACACCCGGAACCAGGCAAGACAACAGCGCAGGGAGAGAAGACAAAATCGTCGAGATCGGATACCCCCGGTCAACCCAGACCTGACTTGCCAGTTGTGTGGCAGAGTGTGTGGATCCAGAATTGGTCTTCACAGCCATGCAAGATGGCACCAACGACAACAGATCTAACCTCATCCCCATCACAGCGAAGCAGAAGTCGTCTTCGATTCGAAGGACAGCAATAACGTAACGTAACGTGTATATGTATTTGTGCGCGTGAGTGTATGTGTATTTACATATCTTCAGTAACATGGTATTCCGCAGTCTTGAGGTAGAGATCTCTAGCTATAGGGCACACTTAATCATTTTATTTCTCTTCCTTGTGGTTCTTGTAGTTTTTATAGTTTGTATATGAAATGCCTATTTCAATATTGTTACTATTCTTTGAATGTTTTATTTTAATTATTCATCATTTTCTTGAAGTCATTATTTTATTATATCCTAGTTTCCCTCCCCCACTTGGAAAATTTTGCTATTAAAGCCAACTCTAGGCGATATCCTAAAGTGACGATATTTTTCCTCATTGATAATCAAGCCTAAAAAAAATATATATGACTAAGCAGAATCAATATATAATATAAGAAATATTTGTCAATTTTACTTGATGAGGTAAAAGATTTATATTATTTTCATATAAGGAACAAACTTGAAATCATTACCGCAAAGAAACATTATTTCATTATATCCTAGTTTCCTTCCCTCATATATATATATATATATATATATATATATATATATATATATATATATATATATATATATATATATATATATATATATATATATATATATATATATATATATATATATATATATATATTATTTTCTTATATTGAAAATCATTGATTAACTTTCATAAAAACTTCAATACGATAATTTATAATTACGTTAATGATATCATGATGAAGACATTTCCCAAAAGGTTGCTAAAATTAACTATCTAAGGCCAATTAATTCCATCATTACCATCTCCTCTTATGGCTATTGACGTAGAGAGCCTCGGCTAGATTTCATATGTCATCTCCATCTTAAGCTTTTAATTTTAAATACTTCTCCATTCATCATCTCCTACTTCATTCTTTTTAGTCCTCAACCATATAGGCCGGGGTCTTCCCACTCTTCTAGTAACTTGTGAAGCCCAGCTGAACGCTTGTTGAACTAATTTCTCTTGGGGAGAGCGAAGAGCATTCTCAAACAATCACCATTCACCCCCCAGCATGATCTAATCCCCATAAGGCACTCAAGTAATCTCTCTTATAGTTTAATTTCTAATCAATTCCTGCCATTTAACTCCCAATAACCTTCTGAGCTTTGTTCTAAAAAATAATAAAGCTTTTGGAGATTGTTTCATTGTCATACTATGACTCATGTCAATAGAGAAGCACCGATCTCACTAAAGTAATATATAGTCCAATTTTTAAAAATAATTTCCAGCGATTTTGATTTCAAAATTTTACTTAACATTGCCATTGTCTAATTTAATTTTTTCAATCTTTCACTAAACTCTAATTCTAAAGACGCTGTATTAGTGATCATAGTTCCTAAATACTTAAAGGATTCTACGTCATTAATCCTTCCTCCTTCCAATGATATTTCATCTTATATTGCATACTCCATTCTCATTATCTCTGTCTTTCTTCTATTTATCTTTAGCTCAACCTCGTGTGATATTTCATGCATTTTGGTAAACAAGCATTGCAAATGCTGTGGTGTTTTGCTAACAAGGACAGCATCATCAGCATACTCTAAGTCTGCTAAATTCCTATCACCAATCCAGTCCAATCCTTCTCCATCTCTGACTGTTCTACGCATTACAAAATCTATGAGGAGGCTAAACAACGTAGGCGGTAACCCATTCCCTTAGAGTGCCCCGCTGTTCAGTGGAAATTCATTTGATAAGACTCCATTAACATTAACTTTATACTTGCTATGCTCATGAAAAGACTTAATCAAATGTACATACTCAGAGGAATTCCATAATAATGCAAGAATCTCCACAAAATTATAGTCACGCTATCAAATGTTTTTTCATAGTCCACAAATGACATCAAAAGGGGATTTTAATATTCTATGCATTGCTTTACACCCTGTCTCAAAATGAAAATTTAGTCATTGCAACTTCTACTGTTTCTAAATCCTGTTGGTTAATCTCTCAGCTTTTCATCAATCTTACTCTATAGTCTCTTTCGAATAAGCATACTATATATCTTAATAACAATTGACTTAAGTGTTATGCCTCTCTAATTATTGTAACCAGTCAGGTCTCCTTTTTTTTTTTTTTTTTTTGCTATTTTCATAAACATAACTGCCATTCCTCAGGTATCGCCTCTTCACACCGCATGCTACAAAATAACCTTGTTAGCAGTTTGGAAGTCACTTCATTTTCGGCCATTATCATCTCGGCAGTTATTCCATCGTCTACCAGGACTTTTTTTTTTTTTTTTTTTTTTTTTTTTTTTTTTTTTTTTTTTTTTTTTGACGATAGCTTCTACCTCAAACACACTGAATTCATGTATGGGCACATTAAGGTCCTCATCAGCTTCAGGTATCTCAATCAAATTATTCCCATAATAACTCCTATTCATAACCTCACTAAAGTGTTCGATATAAAGTTGCCTTGCTTCATCTTCTGTTGCAATAACAGGGCCATCTCTCTTTTTGATGGGTATATGCTTCTTCTTCTTCTTTTCCCCAAACATATCTCATTAATAATTCTACGAACAATTCATACAACATAGCCAGTTCCTGAATTCATAACTTTGTCATACTCATCAGGTTTACTGTCTAGATATTCTCTCCAGTTATACCTGGTTTTTTGTTTGACCTCACTATCAATACAGGAATACTTAGCATGCCAAACCTTGTAATTTTCATTACTTTCTCGAAAACTTTCAACAATCAATTTCTGTTTTTGTCTTCTTTTTATAGTATCCCAAGTATCATTCGGTATCCATGTCTATCTCATTGTAACTGCGTGTCCCAGGACTTCACTATAAACTGACTGATAAATGTTCTTGATATCACACTATTCTTCAATAATTGTCTGGTCTTCATCTCTTGAAGTCTCTAAGACTTTGAATTGATTCCTACATTCAATTTCAAATATTTCTCTGTGCTATTCCTATAAAAGCCTAGTTGTATCAAACCTAGGTATTCGTTGGGGTGCTCTTGGTGTCATGATCATTCCAACTCCATCTGATCTTCCTGAGTAGATATATATATATATATATATATATATATATATATATATATATATATATATATATATATATATATATATATATATATATATATATATATATATATATATATATATATATATATATATATATATATATATTGACTTAGTCTAAAGTTTCCTTACCAATCACCTTACACTCACTTAGGGCCAAGATATCCAAACTATATTTCATAAATTTGAACTCCACTTGCTATAACTTCGCAATCTGATTTATGGTTCCAATATTCCAATTACCGCCTTAAACCCAATCCATCACTCTGCTGCCAGTGACTTCATTGAGATTTAAGGGGCATTTCCTCCACACCCAAAGTTCACAATCCTCCTTCAAGTTGCTCATCCGCTTATACGAGTATAAACGTAGGCAAACATGGATTGCTAGGAAAACAGCCTAATTTAGCCAGCTATAATTTCTTTCAGAAGAACCAATCTTGCTTTTGGAAGTAGGAATGAAACTAATAGAAAATTTAATAAAACATTTATGGAAAGGAAGGTTCATAAACCTACGAAGACCTCATCTTTACTACGTCTTTAGAAGATTTCCAAAGACTGTTTCACGCTAATCTCATAATTAATAGATACTTTGAAATCCATTGCCGGGTACATATTGAGGATGAATCTTACGATATCAAATGATTATTCACCTAATACGATTTCCATACTTATGGACAATCGTTTTACGTTACATTTAGACGTCAGAGAAGAAAAGTATCATAAAAATGAAATAAGAGGATAAATTATAAAATATAGTTGAGGTACATATGATTCGATTGCGAACCATTAATCTATAAATTCTAGCTTTATTATTAATAGCGAAATACATATCCTGTTTTAATATAGAAATATATTTTTATGAATAAGGATTAGAAATAATCATTTAAAATCTATTATCTTCAGAGCGATACTAAATTCCCTTCTAGTATATACCCGAAAATATATCTCTTTTACCTAAAATCAGATTTTCACCCCAGATAGACTCAAGTAAGGCATCCAGTCACTGACGAAAATGTTACGTATCTAGATTACGGAAGACTTTCTAAGTATAATATTTAAAAACCATAAAACTCCAAGCAGACTGATGTTACTTCAACTCTACATCCCAATGGAGA
>NC_090747.1:21509497-21516997 GCF_036898095.1 Palaemon carinicauda
AAATTACAAAATGGCATCTTTCATAGGCTCAATGCCTTATCCAGTGTCGCCAACACTGGCTATAAAACTTCTAATTTCACCTGGAATTACACCTATACATATATATACCTTCGTTATTCAGAAACCGCTGTTCAAAAAGCATTTATTCAATACTCATATAATATCATGAAACTTTACCTAACAATTAATGCAAAACCTAAAGGATTTAGAGATGATTTAGATACAAAATTTTCCATTTTAGTTAAGTGAAATAAACAGGCAGACCTAGTTGTGTTTTTCTTTCCTCATATTACTAACATGATAAAAGACAGTAATTTAAATCCTTTCATGCCCATTTTAACGTATGGAGAAGAACATGTTTTTAGCTTTAAAATGATATACATTTTACAGTAATTACCCCTTTTTCATGGGTACAACATACGTTTAAGAAATATTTTCCATGAACTAAAAATTCTCACTGCTCCAGTTCCTCCAAGCGACTGAGAGCTTGAAACGACTATAGGGGACAACCTACCAAGAGCCCAAAGGGTTAAAGGCCCCCTCCTTTCTTCCTCTCCCCAATTTATTACTTTTTTTTTCTTTAAAGCATCTAAGAGTCTCGCTATCTCTCCAAAACCTCTTATGAATTTACGATACTACCCAGCAAGCCCCGGGAACTCAGCTACTTCCTTAGAGTAACGTGGCCTGGGGAAATCTGTAATGGCCATTACTTTACTCTGGCAGGGTTGGATATATCCTGGGGTTATTTTGCGACCTAAAAATTCGACCTGTTTACAGAAAAATTTGCACTTTGATAAATTTATTTTCATACCATTACGTCGCAATGATTCTAAAACTTTACGAATATTATTATTATGTTCTTCGGCCGTTTTCCTTGTAATTTTGATATCATCTAAATAAACAAGAATATTATGGCCAATTAAGGGCGACAAAACTGACATCATTACTCTAGAAAAATGACTTGGAGCATTTTTAACACCTAAAGGAAGAAAATTAAACTAAAATCATTGATCGTTAGCTATAAATGTCGTTTTACATTTACTGTGTTCCTGGATAAGTATTTGATAGCATCCAAATTTTAAATCAACTATTGTAAAATGTTTGCTATCCCGTACATTCACAAGTAATTCTCAGATTGAGGGCAATGGGAATGCATTATCCTTAGTGACTGCATTCAATTTCCTATAATCAACACACAATCTTACCGAGCTATCCTTTTTTCCTAACAGCTACAATTGGAGAAGCCCAGGGGGATTTGCTCTCCTTGATTATCCCTTTTTACCTTAATTTACTAATTTCCCTTTCTATCTCTCACTGGAAATGAATGGGTACCTTATAAGGCTTTGACCTGATCGGCTCCGCCTGTCCAGTTTCAATGCTAAAGGGAAATCGATCAATCCTCCCGGATGGCTCATCTCCAATTGCAATTACATCGTAATAATTATTGACAATGTCACTAACTAGAAGCTGATATTCTAAGGGATATCATTTTTGCGTTTGCTTAATCAAATTTTGAGTGTGTTCGTTTGTGCAGGCTGGAGTTGTGGCTCCCAACAAAATCCCATTATAAGAAATTTCACATAATTCTAATTATCACACAGAATCATTTCTTAAAACAACTCTTTAATCTGACAATTTAACTATCATTATATCAGCTCTGTTCTGTTTAATTTCTGTCAAGCCCTCAAATATCATAGGGGCCTAATTGTCATGGGGTTTAACAACTACCTTGGTTCCTTCCGTAAGAGGGCGACACAGGGTCACAGATATGCTTGTAAGGGTCTGGGGGACAACACTTCTCCTCTCTCAGGTACAGTTGTTAACCTACGTAAATGTCTCTCTGTTTTTGTATCTTTTCCCAAAAAAAGGCAAATTTGATTATGAGATATAGTCTATTCCTAGGATAGCCCCAATTCCTGGAATACCTAAGGTGGGTAAGACAAAAAAATCATGTGTAAACTTCACAGACCCAACCTTAAACTGGACGATTGATGTATGGTTTATGTGTAGTTTATTTCCTCCTGGCGTGTCAAGAATAATAAATGCCGCTGGCTGTGTTTGATTTGAGGAGAATTTTTTTTTTCAATCAATGAAACACTGGCTCCTGTGTTAATCAGTGGTCGGATGGATTTATCTTGCAGGTCGATCCTAACTGCTATCATTTCCTGTCGGCCATTACGAGATATGGTGCACAGGCCAATGACCTCAGCTGCCATACCGTTGCCCCTTGGTCTTCTCCCTAGTGCTGCGGGGGTGAGGTTGGGGTACCGATGCAGGTCCCAGTGATTGCTCTGTCACGACTGTCGTCACTACTTCCTTGGCTACTGCTTGTGATTTCATGCGGGGGGCATCACATTCCCTCGTCTCCCCCTTCCTCTGTTCCCTCTTCCTCGGACATTGAGCGTGTGGAGGTGTGCGTGTGCCCCAGCCAGCCAGCGGGTGGGGGGGGGGGGATCCTTGGGTGGGGCACTCCACCCGTTGGTGCCCCTCTCCTCCACAGTGCAAACATCTGAAGACTGCTAATCTGCTGATTGTATTTCCCCTTAACACTCTTCAGGGTTGTCGACTTCTTCTCATGGCTGCCAACTTCTCGGAATCAGCCACGATATTCCCAGTCCTTTTTCTTTTGGCAAACTGTCTAAGATATTTTGTATCGCACTCACTTCGTCTGCTAACGAGCGATTGTTATCAAATAATTAACCACATAATTTCGGGTTTACTAATCTGCGAATATGTTTACTGGCAATTGCCTTTTTATCACCTTCTGGGAGATTAGCACTCCGGGTAGCAAACGAATCGCAATCCCGAAAAATGCGAGTTGCAAAACTAAGAACGGATATACCTTCCCGTATTTTTTGTTTGTAATTTTCTCTTAGGCCTCCCTTTCTCGCATCAGGCAAGGCATACTTCTCAATTAAACGTCGTTTTATTTCAGCATAACTTCTTAAACTTTCTCATGGCCAGCACATTACCTCCATTGCCTGAGCATCTTTCAGCAATCTAATTATTTGAATGGCTTTTTCTCTTTCCGACCACCTATATGTGGCTACTTCAAAGTCTCTCAAAATTACATCAATTGATTGAAACCCTTCTTCAGGCCGTTGATCATGAAAAGGCCTAACACTTGCCAGCAGTTCTGGCAATTTTTGAACTACGATTTGTGTATCTTCACTTGGCTGTGCATGTGTACTTTCACTTGTGAGCGTTAGAACTTCGTTTATGTACGTCGGATATGCTGTGGTTGCACACCTCTCCTGTTCTTGTTCCACCACCAATCTGTTAATTAACTCTTCCAACTGTCCTAATTAATTTTCCAATTCTTGCATTCTAATTTCCTGTCTATATTCCTCATCGGGAATGCTATATCCCACTGCTCTTTCATTCTCATCTTTTGCAGCAGCAGTGTCTGCTATGTTAGTCCTTGTGTATCTCGGTATCTTGTACTTTTATTTCACCGGCTCAAAGAACAACTTCACTCACAGCATACACAAACATAATTTTTTTTTTTACACCTGACATAAATATGACCCGTTCAGACGGATAATAAGACGTTGGCATATCGGTTTTCTTCATTTATTACAAAAGGTTCGTTCGTAAGTACACAATACACAACTACCCTTTCATATGAGGGACTTGTCAACTCAAGTTCTCACCGACAACTGATACTCCATTACAAAATGTAATCATTGCAAAACATACTGACTAAGGTTTTTGTAGAATACTCAAGAATATTGAGTTCATTTACCTTATCGCACAAGACATCTACATACACGAATTAGGAAATATATATATATATATATATATATATATATATATATATATATATATATATATATATATATATATATATATATATATATATATATATATATATATATATATATATATATATATATATAGATAGATATATATATATATATATACATAGATATATATATATAAATATATATATATATATATATATATATATATATATATATATATATATATATATATATATATATATATATATATAGATAGATAGATAGAAAGATAGATTGATAGGATAGATAGATAGAAAGATAGATAGATAGATAGATAGATTGATAGATAGATACATACATACATACATACATAGATACATAGATAGAAATTTTGAGGACACCAAAAGGAGAAAAGGTGTTAACGGGATAGAAAGATGTAATAAGTAGATTATTACTTGTAAAGTTTGAATGAAAGCAGTGAAATATGAGTATTATAGTTTGTGATGTACAAACAAATGATTTCCCTGATGAACGGAAAGATGAATGCTATGTAGAAATGCGATAGATGAGATCCCAGAAAAAGATATGAACATTGTAATCGCGACTTCAATTCTACATTTGGAAGAAATTATCCTGTTTTAGAGAATGTGAGGGTTGTTGAGATTCTTGAGGAGGTTGCAAATGAGAAATGATAAAATTTCATACGTTTCTCTTGAACAAACAATCTTATCATTGGAGGTATTCTCTCCTATCACAAAGACATCTACATATATAGATGGACTTTATCATGTGGCAAAAACATAAATCAAATAGATCTCAGAACCATTAAAAAGGAGAGAAGGAGTAGATAAAGAAATGTAAAAAGCTATAATGGTGAATATATAGGTAGTGATCACCAGCTCCTCATTGCTACACTGAAATTAAAAAGAAGAAAAAAAAAAACACCCACCAGAAACATAGATAGAATATTTAGGGGTGATAAAAACAAGCTTCTGGAACGTGAACACAGAGAAACTTTTGCAATTGATTGTATAAATCTATTTGTAGTCTTAGAGACTTTTAGAGACAAAGAACAGAGAGTTAATGAAGAATGGTGTGATTTTAAAAACATATATTATTCTCTTGGAAGGGAAGTTTTGGGACCTGCAGTTGTAAGGAGAAAACCATAGATATCAAATGACAATGGGGATACTATGAAAAGGAGACAGGCAGAAATTGATTGTAAAATGTTTTCGAGGAATAATGAAAAATACAAGGTAGAGCATGCTAGGTATTCCAGTATTGATAGTAGAGTAAAATGAAAAGCCAGGAATGAATGGAGAGAATATTTAGACAGGAAAGCAGAAGAGGCTGACAAAGCTATGAATACAGGGAATGGCTATAGTGTAAGAATGGCTCATAGTGTTATAAATGAAATATCTATAAGAGCAAAGAAGAAGGAGCATAAGCCCATCAAAAAGAGAGATCGATATGTTATATCAATATAGGATGAAGATAAGTAACGTTGGATAAAAAAAATTTACTGAGGTGATGAATAAAAGATAAGAAGGGAAGTATATGATTGGTATGCATGAAGAGGATGAAGTTCATGATGTGCCCATGAATGGATTCAGTGTGTTAGGAGTCGAAGCTATCATTAGAATTCTCAAGAGATGGGGAACCCACGGATTACTATGGCATAACTGCTTAGATAATACAGGCTGAAAATTGATTGACTACCAGAATACCTACAAGATTATTTTATAGAATATTGCATGATGAGACAAAACCTGATGAATGGCCAAAAAAGGAGACCTGACTGATTTTGATAACTACGGAGGCATAACAATTACGTCAGTTGTTATGAAAATATATAACCTGCTTATTATAAAGACAATAGAGAGAAAGATTGATGAAAAGCAGAAATGAAGAAGCAGGATTTAGAAATAGTAGAGGCTGTAATGACCAGGTTTATAATCTGAAACATGTATAGGAATGACTTGCATACAAAAATCTACTTTTCATGGCATTTGTGGACAATGAAAAAGTCTTTGATAGTGTGTACCTTGCCAATTTTGTAGAAAGTACTGCGTTATTAAGGAATTCCTCTTAAATATGTAAATCTGATCAAGTCTGTTCATGAGCATAACAAGTGTAAAGTTGATGTTATTGGAGTCCTATCAAATGAATTTCCAGTTAACATTCGAGTAATGCATAGGTATGTGTTGTCCCTTCTGTTTTTTATCGTCATCATGGATTTTGTAATGAGTAGAACATTGAAGATGGTGGAGAAGGATTGGACTGGTTGTGTAATAAGATATTATCTGACCTGCAGTGTGCTGACGCTGCTGTACTTATTAGCAGAACACCATATGATTTGAAATGCTTGCTTACCAGAATGCATGGAATATCACATGAGGTTAGGCTCAAGATTAATGGAGGGCAGGGATCATGCAATGGAAGAATAAATATAACTGAAAGCAGAAAAAAAACGTAATCCACACATTGGGTACGTTAAGTAAAATTTGGAAATGAAATTGCCTGAAATTACGAATACAAATTAGACTAAATATCAATTCAGTGAGATCTGTGTTATTGTATGGACATGAGTCGTGGTATGACAATGAAAGAATCTCTTACGGACTTAGTGCATTGGAGAACAGTGCCCGCAGAAGGATATTTGGAGTTAGATATCAGGACAGGATTAGAAATGAAACTATGATACAGATTACTCGAGTGCCATATGTGGATAAGATGATGATAAAGGGTAGATGGAGATGGTTTGGGCAAGCTCTTCGCACTCCCCAAGAGAAAATAGTTCACCAAATCGTTCAATTGCTCTCCACAAGATATTAAAAGAGTTGGTAGATCCAGACCTACATGGCTGAAAACTATGAGAATAGTAGTGAGAAATCCTGAGTGGAGAAGTATTGAATAAAAAGCTCGAGATGGAGACTGCTGGTGAAAACTAACCGAGGGCTTTGCCGTCAATAGGTGTGGGAGGAGATTATGAGATATAAATACCACGTAGTTACATACACAAGAGTTATGTGTATTATAATACAAATAATTATTTTCTAACACCCTCAACTACCATTCTATTTTAATCAGATTCACATTTTCAAACTAAAGCAGAAGTCTCTAGCTGTCGATAAATGAAATGAAAGAACTTGTTTTCAGAAGACTTGATGCGTATTCCTGGAACTACTGTCTCTGTATTATCTATTGTAGTTTTGTGTTGTTGTTTTTAATGACAACCGCCAACGCTACAGCCATTAGCATTCCTCTTCGCCTAATGTCTTTTCATAAGTCGGGGTAAAGGCCACAATAATGACTGCCTTAAAATTCTAATACCCGATCTTAGAGTTTCCGAGTGAGAGACACTACCAAATTATAGGCCAGTGTGAATAATAGACCTTAATAATTGTGGGCGTCAATTAAGACACATTTCAGAGATGAAATAATAGCAATGTAGTAATATAATATTATTCCGATAATTAAGGAACTTATTGATATTTCTCTGAAAAAAAAAAAACTCTGTTTGTAATTTCATATATATTTTTGAAACATGTATTGCTTAATAGGGATGCTGGTTAGCGTCGTAGCTTCAATGTGCGGCTATCACTCTTGATCCAGTGTATTTTCAGTTGGTTGCAAAATTTATATATACAGTACAGTATATCTTAGAAATGAAAGAAAATTAAGTCTGAAGGGCATTGACATAAAACTTCAAAGCTTTCGCATACCGTCTAACTAATTATGTAAGATCATTAAATAC
>NC_090747.1:21521997-21526270 GCF_036898095.1 Palaemon carinicauda
TAGAAAAGGAGAATTGGTGGTGGAGTGAAGAAATTGAGAAAGTTGTAAAAGATAAGAAGGAGATAAAGAAGAGATGGTATGAGTCACAGTCAAGGAAAGGCAGAGAAAGGTTCTGAGAGAAAAACAAGGTGGCGAAGAAGGTAGTACCCCAGGCTAAAGAAAGGGCATATGATGATGTGTTTATAGAAAATGATAGATTATTAAGAGAGGATGGGCAGGTGAACATTAGCATGGTAATAAGGTCCTTTAGGCAAGAGGTATTAAATGCACTGTGGAAGATGAAGAATGCGAAGGCAACTGGACCAGACATGATTCCTGTGTAGGCATGGAAAGCATGAGGAGATGAAGGAGTGGATATACTGTACGATATCATGATAAAGATTTTTGAGCAGGAAAAGATACCAATTGAGTGGCGTGGGAGTATATTGATCCCAATCTTCAAAGGGAAAGGTGATGTCCAAGAGTGTGGGAATTACAGAGGTATTGATGTCCTACACTTTGAAGATACTGGGAAGACTACTCCCTCCTCTGTTTATTCTATCATAAGCTACTTTTAGGAACAGGTATACCTTTTTCATACCTCTCACATATGTGTTTAATAACAAACAATAGACCCATACAGCTTCTTGTTTCTTTGAACCTGCACTGTTTTTTATTCGTCAGTCTACCTGCTGACTCATCAGCAACCATTGTCTTGGCCTCCTTGGTCCTAGTTTGGGTGGAGAGTGGGCTTGGGTGCTGATCATATGGATATATGGTTGGTCTCTAGGCCATTGTCACTGTCCTTTGCCTCTACCATTTATAAGCGGAAATAATAATAATAATAATAATAATAATAATAATAATAATAATAATAATAATGGTGTCATCAGTAATAGTATGCTTACATAGATCTTGGTGCTAATTCTTTCACCATTATATATATATAAAAACGAATAATCATTCCTTTGCCCATTCGTTTAGGAATCTTTCCATTATCCAGACACAGTACACTGCAACACCCCTAGTCAGCTACTCAATCACACTCTGTACTCGAGCATTTCATCTCTAATGTCATCTACTCGATTCTTTCAATGATTAAAACTTTTAATTATCTCACTTGTATTCTAAACAATTACTTCCACGAACTATATCGGCCTTATATATGTTGTATCTTATCTTGTATTACTCAGCTGTCTCTCTTCTATAGCATTGCATTAAATAAATCTTCTAAATATTACAGCATCATACCTAAATTATATTTACACCAGACAGCTACATCCACCTGCATCGTGTATATATATATATATATATATATGTATATTATATTATATATATACACACACACACACATATATATATATAGAGTATATATATATGTATATATATATGTGTGTGTGTGTATACAAACATATACATATAAATAAATATATATATATATGCATATATATGTATATGTATATATATATATATATATATATGTATATATATATATATATATATATATATTTATATAGACACCTTTCTGCGTGGTGATATCTTGACGTGGCGAAAGGGTTTGTGTATCGCCATGACCAGCAAGGCTGTATTAGTCAGGGCCACCAATACTAGGTTGACTTGCTGTAAGTGACCAGACCAAAGTCTTCCAACATCACCAATTCGTAGTGGCCGGCGTGGTGATGAAATTAGCCATACCCCCAGACATGAGAAGACACGCCTGAGGCCGTTGTCCTACAGTGGAGTAGAAATGACTACATTTGTTGTTTTTGTTGTTTTGTGTGTGTGTGTATATATATATATATAATATATATACATATATATAATATATATATATATATATATACGAGGAGTATGTATGTACAGTGTATATATATATATATATATACACGAGTATGTATGTACAGTGTGTATATATATATATATATATACGAGTATGTATGTACAGTATATATATATATATATATACATATATATATATATATATATACATATATATATATATATATATGAGAGAGAGAGAGAGAGAGAGAGAGAGAGAGAGGTTTAAAGGCTAGTCTCCATGGCAACCTAATCCTAATCCCAAAAGATTTGACTTGGAGCAATGTTTGTTGATAATGCTCCCAGATTGAACAAGAATTTTATAGACGAAGAAGAATAACCATGTGAAAATAATCGCGTTATTAAAATCTCATTCGGCCCATCATTTGGGATGGAGGTCCATGAATTATGTAAATTTCTATAAGATTACAGACACCAGAATTAGTTAAAAGTTTGTAAATTAGTTTCGTCATCATTAGGGAAATGGAGATCCTTAAAATAATGTTAGAGTATTCTTAGGGTTATCAACAGGGATAAAATTCTGGTAAAAAATAGTTTTCGTTACTATATATTATAACAAGATATACAAGAAAGTAAAAATGATAATTGGCAACGTTTATAAAGGGAAATGAAATCTAATTATATAAGTATGAAATCTAACTATACAAGTCAATACAAGGAGTTCTTTAAGGTCTCCACGAGTCTAAAATTATCCTGACAAAAAAAAAAAAAAAAAAAAAAAAAAAAAAAAAATCCTCAAGATTTTGCTTCTACTTCCACAGTTTGTTTAAAATCTTTAGTTAACATTTCTATACTATCGCTTTGATTTGAGATAACTGGAATGTTTAAGACGTAATGAAGCTATCAGGGATACCACATACTCCAACTGAAAAGGTCAAGCAATCTCAAAACCTGATGAGGGTGAACAATATATTGTTATTGCGCTAATCTTGGCGTCGATGATCAGAGTCGGTGCGATGCCAGTTTTCATTATCCAACCAATCAATTGATATTACCCTATTTTATATCATGCAGAGGCTGATGGAACCTAGTGCCACTATCTACCACAAAACTGAAAGACACAGAAAATAGATACAAAATAGATGGACCCGAAGCAGAAGATAAAAATGGATTTTATCCCTGAGAGAGAAACTGAAAAATAATAGTGGTGATGCTGATGCAGGAGTGTATGGTACCAGAATAGGCATTTAATTGCTTGAATTTACTTATGGACAGCTTTTAAAACTATTAACGAGGTCTTATCGGTGTAGGTGACCGAAGTTCCGATAAATATGAATCAAAGCTTCAATCGTAGAAGCTGCTTCGTTTTCTCTCTCTCTCTCTCTCTCTCTCTCTCTCTCTCTCACGGCCACGCAGATGCTATCTGTATCTCAATAACTACTTAATTCCACAATTTTATGACGTCCTCGGAACGGCAACTTTGCATAAAAATGAAACGATCGAGGACGCGGCACGAACCTTTACGTCAGATTGATAAATTCCAAAATATAATTTTTATTGCTGAATACAAATCGTAAATCGCAAAAAAAGGCAAAAAATTATTTTCAATAATATAAATATTTCCTCCGATCTTGGCAGGTTATTTCGACTATCAAGCCCATAATTTTAAACTGGTAAACAACAGGAGGGGGACAGATACACGCGTGTTTTGCATTTGAAGAAAATCAAGAAAAACTGTCGTGAATGATGCCCTCTAGTGAGAAATAATGTTTATCCGAGTACAATGCTAGTGGATAATGAATAAGAATACATACACACTATATAAATATATATACATATATATATATATAAATATATATATATATATATATATATATACATATATATGCACACATACATATAACAACAACAATGCAACTGTTTCTAGTCCACTGCAGGACAAAGGCCTCAGATATGTCCATATTCATATCTGGCCATTATCACCATCACGCTGGCTAATTGCGGATTGATTATGGTGGGAGACATTTGTCTGATCGCTCACAACAAACCATCCTAGTATGGTTGGCCCTGACTAGTACAGCTTTGCTGATCATGGTGCTACACAAACCCTTCCACCACGTTAAGATATTCCTATACAGTAAATATATATATATATATATATATATATATTATATATATATATAATATATATATATATATATAATAATATATATATATATATATATATACACACACAGTATATATTTCTAAATTCTTAGATTTACTCATGTGATGTACACTAAAGAAGACAGTACCATGAAGAACTAATACCTTTCCGTTATTATTACTTGGCACCTTGACGCTATTACTATAAGCATGGCTCCCTCCTCATAAGCCAGTAAATATATATGGAAATAAGACCCTGACTTCCGAGGCTGCGTGCCAGTAGGTGTTTTGGAGATTTGCCAGTAGCATTAAAAACACAGGGAAAGTTTAGTCATAATCTTCATAGGGTCGATGATAAAATGAAATAGAC
>NC_090747.1:21534270-21539270 GCF_036898095.1 Palaemon carinicauda
AAAAGTAAATTTCCTGCCGAGAATCACATTTGCAATTTTAAAAGAAATATAGCGACATTATCAATGCTGAGATCCGGATGTTGAGGAGCCACTGTCCTTGACCTACTGACAAGCATACTTTGAGTTTTATTAGGATTCAACTTCATGCCCCATAATTTGCATCATGCACTAATTTTAGCTAGATCTCTATTAAGGGACTCAACAACCCCAGATCTACATTCAGGGAATGGAATCGATGAAAAGAGAGTAGCATCATCTGTATATGCAAAAAACTTTTTCTCTAAGCCAAACCACATGTCATGTGAATATAGTATGAAAAGTGATTGGCTAAGAACACTACCCTGTGGAATACCATATATCACATTCCTACACCTACTATGGTGCCCATCAACAACAAATCTTTGCGATCTATTACTTAAAAATTCAGTAATGGTGCTAAGAAATGACCCACCCACTCCCAACTGTTTGGGTTCGAAAACTATGGACTCATGATTAACACGGTCAAAGCAGCTACTAAAATCAAGGCCAATCATACGAACTTACTGACCACAACCAAGGGATTTCTGTACAGCATTGGAGATTGTAAGTAGGTCATCACATGCTCCAAGTACTTTACGAAAACCAAATTGCAAACTGTGAACAGATGATTACAGACAGCACACCTATCAAGGTGTTTTACCAAAAGACGTTCTAAAACTTTAGATTATATGGGAGTTATGGGATTTGGGCGGTAATCAGTTGGACTTGAGCTATCAAAAACATTTACATAGTGGAGTTACATTAACATTTCAGCAACAAGTGCTATAAGCCCCTGTTTTTTCTGACTTTCACAAAATAACAGTTAAAATTTGAAGCTAGGAAATCTGCAGTCTTTATAAAAAAACAAATTAAAAATACCATTGGGGGCTACACCTAAATAAGCATTATTATTATTATTATCATTATTATTATTATTATCATTATTATCATTATTATTATTATTATTATTATTATTATTATTATTATTATTATTATTATTATTATTATTATTATCAGAAACGTGGCACATATAAAGATTTACCAATTTCATGATGGTTTTTCATTGAAGGAAAAGAAAACATTTTTGATATTTGGTAACAGAAAATTAAGAGAAGACTTCTTTCAACACTATCTTTATATATATATATATATATATATATATATATATATATATATATATATATATATATATATATATATATATATATCATAAATTTTATAAGGAAAGACTTCAAGGTACGTAATGAAAATCTGCATTTGCTTTTGTGTAGTATTTTTAAACATTAAGTACATTTTTGTTGCTGAATATTTTCATGACCATCCTGATTGGAAATGTGCATAAAATCAATAATTTATTTGGTAAGTGCATATATATATATATATATATATATATATATATATATATATATATATAGAGAGAGAGAGAGAGAGAGAGAGAGAGAGAGAGAGAGAGAGAGAGAGAGAGAGAGAGAGAGAGAGAGATGTATTTTGTTTTATTAAATACTGGATTATGTGTGATTACTTGTTGATAGATTTTCTTTACTTTTAGTGTCAACCTCAAAACTGATGCCATATTTTGAGCATACGTTATTATAAATATTTTTTTTTTCTGTCTAAACTTTTTCTTATCATTATATTTTGATCCTAATCTCGGTTAATGAAAACAAACATACCGAAACCTCAAGTCATACGTAATCAAAGTATAATTCTATGAACATACAGAGATTCATCATATAAAAAGAAGTGATATAATGTAGGAGATAATTTTCTTTTTAAACGAAGGATGTGTCCCTTGAATCCCCATATCTTCGGCGGACGGAGATAATGGAAGGAAAGCATTCCACAAAGCTTCTCTCAGACCTTTTATCCATTTATTATGCAAATGGAATGTTCCTCTCTGTTTATCACTTAGCAACTCCACTTACCTGACATTTATTTTCGCTATTGATATGTCACTGTTTTGTTTACTGACAATGTTTTATTCTTATGTGTATTATCCTTTCCAAGCATCTACACAATGCCAAATATTCTGTATAATATCCGGTAACAGGAATGTATTATTATATAGATGAATCTGAAATGTCTTCATAAAAATTTACGAGTAATGTTAAACCAAGATACCTGATGAGAAGAGATTAAGGTTTTCCTGGGTTGAATAAGCAGTGCGGCAGGTGATACATAGGAGAGCATTGATAGTGACAAGAGGATAGTGGATTGTTTATCTAGCGATAGAAATGAAGAAGCAGAAACAGGAATGATGGCCAATCTCTTCTGTAGACACTGAAGTCCTGCTCATGTGTATGTTTCCTTTTGCAAGATTAAACAGAGCTTGTGAGGTCTATGTGCATAGAGGTGAAAATATATGTACGTTCACTCTCTGGTACTGAATAGCAGAGAAGTGTGAGGTCTAGATTGAAGAAATAACTGCTATCGTTTTATCACCCTTTTCTCTTCCTGGTTGCAACATAGTGAGTTACCCATTCCTGGGTGGAAAGGAAAAAGATGCAAGCTTTGTTTAAAATCACCTTCATGCCTTTGAGAGGTCTCAGAATTTGAAGGAATATCACCAAACATTGAAGCGGTGGTTCTTGATTAAGCAATAAACTTGATGGCTAGGCTTTACAACAAAGGACCTGTTTCCTCACTCGACACTCAGAGACAACAATTTTCCCCACAAAACAAATCATATCTCTAAGCACTTCTCCAACTGAGATGGTGGAAGTATGGACATGAAAGCAATCTCACTATCCCCACTGTCATTGATTTTAACAGAGCTATACTGAAAACCCATTGTGTTCCTATCGCAACACTCTTGTCACAAGTACCAAAGGATTTGGATGTCTCAAACTTCTGCCAATGGAAAACTTCCAAGTGTACGAACAATAGATGCTCCAGTATGAAAGCAGATGTTCTGTAAGAGATCACTTGATGGATGTGGTCAAAATCAATGACATTGGAAAGGAAGAAAGTGGAAATATTCCTTCTGTGATGCGAAGGCAAATTATTGAGGGAACTGTACTAGCTTTATATTTTATCACAATGTGTCTACAATATGCTTGTAATTTTGATCGTCCGAATTGAAACAAGTGATAATTGTTCTTTGGTCGATAGTAGATACTCGGTTTCAAGCTATGATGAAAACAAGCTATGAAATCCATCACATTTAGTCCAGTATATTAAGAAATGGCAAGTAATGTTAATCTGAGTCCACCAAACGATTCTCTTCACTTCATCTTTATGCTTGATTAAACTGTAAAATAAATGATGTGAAGAAATTACCTCCAGGTAGTCTCAGTGAGATTCAGAAACAAACATCGAGTGAACTATCTAACATTAGATATAACATGATCAAATTCATGGCTCAATAGTAACAAATGATATACTTACCGGTTATGTTTCATCATGTTCCATCGATAACTATTCTTAATTTTGCGACATATGTTAGCCATAATTCAAAATGGATATATCCAAAAAAAGAAAAAGAATTAATTAAAACAAGAAATTTACCAAAGCCTAATGTTATATTATAGGTTTTTCTTTCGATTTAGATATAATTCTTCTTCAAATAACTCTGCTTCATATCTTTAATGCTTTAATATATTTGAGGGTATTATGTTGATGTTTAGACTTCCGTTTCCAAATATCAGTCCGTTTCCAAATATCAGTCCGTTTCCAAATTATACACGGTTGCAAATCTGTATAAACATATGTATATATGAAAGTAGATTCTGATTATTATCACCATATGTCGGCGGCTATGATTTGCTAATAAAAAAATATTGAATATTCAAATAAACAGATTATATGCAGTCATAAAATACTCATTCAAGTTATTATCTATATCTGCCTCTTACACTTTTCATCTCGACGATGATGATGAGAGAGAGAGAGAGAGAGAGAGAGAGAGAGAGAGAGAGAGAGAGAGAGAGCCAGCCTACGATGTACTGTTGCGTCAAGTTTATTGGGATTAGATAATGCCTGAACCTCGAGACAATAATTCTAGGCACTTGATAACATTATCGTGGCTTGCGTTAGCATCTGCCTTTGTTCACACTAGGTGTTTGTACCCTCAATGGCAGGTTCATATACCCAGTTTTATATGGCTTTTTTTATTTAACATGATTTTAATTGCAATATTTTTTTTCCTGTTTTTGCTCTTCGTCAACAGAACTCAATGTTCGAGAAATCTTTTTCCTGGAAATCAAATAAAAATTATTTGTTTCTACGAATATATGTTTCCTTTGAACGAATTTTTATAGTCTCTTGTGTTTCATCCTCCATTGAAAGAGACGAGAATCTAATATGTCACAATAGTGTTTTGAATGACATTGGGATAACTGATTGAAGGTAATATGGTCCGCTGCATTTTAAAATAATCTTAACCCATCGCTTATGTAGACACTTAACAACATCTATATAACATTAAGTGTACTTTCAATAAGCTGCAACCATCTGCATTGAAATTACTAAACTTTTGATAAATATTTATTACTTTACATACGAAAAATGATTTTAAAAAAAGTATTGAAAATTATAATTTCTATTACATGGCTAAACATTACATGTTGGGTTAGATCATAAGAGATCTCATTGTATTTTATGAAAGTCTGATTGAATGAACTAGTTTGTCCTTTAGATCTGATCTAAAGTGTTGTGGATGGACTGTCGAAAATAAGATTTTTCCCTAAACCATTATTAATCAACCGAAGAGGAAACTCTTAATATAAAAAATTATAGAAAACGTCAAATTACGGAGTGTAATCAAACGTATTTCATGATGACATGTCAGGAAAATGTCTACATATATTGTAATGTTCCAAGAATAAGATAAGATTAAAACAACATAAGGTTTTTACATAAGAGAAAACGTTTATATCCATCTCAAGTATCAATGATTTCATCGAGTCACCCAGGCATACCAAAAGATAGATTTTGGCATATTTTCGAGTGACATCAAATAAACTCCCATACCTAAACATCTC
>NC_090747.1:21544270-21559270 GCF_036898095.1 Palaemon carinicauda
CATCCCTGTCTCAGCCCCACTCTCACCGGAAACCAATCGCTCACCTCATTTCCTATTCTAACACATGCTTTACTACCTTTGTAGAAACTTTTCACTGCTTGCAACAACCTTCCACCAACTCCATATAACCTCATCACATTCCACATTGCTTCCCTATCAACTCTATCATATGCTTTCTCCAGATCCATAAACGCAACATACACCTCCTTACCTTTTGCTAAATATTTCTCGCATATCTGCCTAACTGTAAAAATCTGATTCATACAACCCCTACCTCTTCTAAAACCACCCTGTACTTCCAAGATTGCATTCTCTGTTTTATCCTTAATCCTATTAATCAGTATTCTACCATACACTTTTCCAACTACACTCAACAAACTAATACCTCTTGAATTACAACACTCATGCACATCTCCCTTACCCTTATATAGTGGTACAATACATGCACAGACCCAATCTACTGGTACCATTGACAACACAAAACACACATTAAACAATCTCACCAACCATTCAAGTACTGTCACACCCCCTTCCTTCAACATCTCAGCTTTCACACCATCCATACCAGATGCTTTTCCTACTCTCGTTTCATCTAGTGCTCTCCTCACTTCCTCTATTGTAATCTCTCTCTCATTCTCATCTCCCATCACTGGCACCTCAACACCTGGAACAGCAATTATATCTGCCTCCCTATCATCCTCAACATTCAGCAAACTTTCAAAATATTCCGCCCACCTTTTTCTTGCCTCCTCTCCTTTTAACAACCTTCCATTTCCATCTTTCACTGTCTCTTCAATTCTTGCGCCGGCCTTTCTTACTCTCTTCACTTCTTTCCAAAACTTCTTCTTATTCTCTTCATATGACTGACCCAGTCCCTGACCCCACCTCAGGTCAGCTGCCCTCTTTGCCTCACGTACCTTGCGCTTTACTTCCACCTTTTGCTCTCTATATTTTTCATACTTCTCTATACTATTACTCTGCAGCCATTCTTCAAAAGCCCTCTTTTTCTCTTCCACTTTTACCTTCACTCCTTCATTCCACCATTCACTGCCCTTCCTCATGCTGCCTCCAACAACCTTCTTGCCACATACATCACTTGCAATCCCAACAAAATTTTCTTTTGCTAACTTCCACTCCTCCTCTAAATTACCAGTTTCTCTTACTTTCACCTCGTCATATGCCATTTTCAACCTTTCCTGATATTTACTTTTTACCCCCGGTTTTATTAGCTCTTCAACCCTCACTAGCTCCCTTTTACATCCACCTACTCTATTCCCCCACTCTTTTGCTACAACTAATTTTCCTTCCACCAAAAAATGATCAGACATACCGTTAGCCATACCCCTAAACACGTGCACGTCTTTCAATCTTCCAAACAATTTTTTAGTTATCAACACATAATCCATTAATGCCCTTTCTACTACTCTTCCATTTGCCACTCTTACCCATGTATACTTATTTTTATCTTTCTTTTTAAAAAAGCTAGCACTTATTACCATCTCTTGTTCAACACACATATCTACCAGTCTCTCACCACTCTCATTTTCACCTGGTACGCCATATTTCCCGATGACACCTTCTACCTCTCCAGCACCCACTCTAGCATTTAAGTCACCCATAACAACTACATAATTCCTTCTACCCAGTCCTTCTACACACCTAGTTAATTCATTCCAGAACTCATTCCGCTCTTCTTCACTTTTCTCACTACCTGGCCCATACGCACTGACAAACGCCCAACATTCCCTACCCAACCTAACCCTTACCCACATTAACCTAGATGATATCTCCTTCCATTCCACTACTTTACCTGTCCTCCATTCACTCAGCAATAAAGCCACACCCTCTCTCGCTCTTCCCCTTTCAATCCCAGACACTCTACCAGACATTTCATCAAACATCACTTCACCCTTTCCTTTCATCTTTGTCTCACACAAGGCCAATACATCCATAAAGAACCTCCTTAAAATAGTAGAGTCATTTTAAATCACTTTAATTGTATAGAATAAGAATAGTAATATATGGTATGAACCACATTGGGTTCTTTCACCTTCTTATCATAGCCCATCTAATTTCATTTTCAAAGCTTTTCACAATAAGATAGTACTTAAGTGCAAATAGTCAGCCGCTCTTCAAACCATTACCATTTTCTAAATCCTCCAAACGATTATATTACAGTCAGGGAAGCAGTTAAGGAATTTGTTTAGGAAATATTGCAATGTGTTGTAATAAAATGGCATATTCGGCAACGTGTTAAAGCATTAACAGTGAGTTTAATTTACCATAATTATACCTGTACCTCGAACTCTTCTTGTAGACTCTTTCAACAAATAAATTAAATTATTCATAGCATCAGCTGTAACAGTGCTAATGGGATTCAATATCATTAATCAATTGCAGAAATATGTGTATGAAGAACATTCGAAAATAATACTTAGCAATAACACAGCTATTTCTTATTATTTATTTTCCTTTTTATCTCTTTGTTATTTTCCGTCACCCCAGCGGTTTATCGGTGTATCATATTAAATTCAGCAGTTAATGTCTTTCGCTTTCATGTACAGTATGTATGTATATATGTAGAAATGTATTTTTTTTTTGTGGGCGTAAGTGTATTTGTCTGTATGTGAAAATAAAGGGCCTAACATATAAAATGAAATCCTTAAAATTAACATAATCATTTTAGATATAAGAACCAAACAAAGAAATATGTATATTGCAATTACTTCTTCCTCAACAGACATTACTCATTTCAGGTACTAAGGACTTTAACCGTAGTCAGCCTTTAGCTTTTGTATCTATCTAAATAAAGATTTGCATCTACACTATTCCCCAATAACTTTTTTTCTTTTTATGTAAGTAAATGAAACAGATTAGAATGTAAATTTTTAGGACCAACTAATGAATGGATATCGATATTGTAGAAATAAATGCACACGCATCTAATTTTATTTTTTTTGATAAGTTTTTATCTTAAAATATATGAAAAAATTTATCATCCTTGGTTATGAATCTTTATTTTCTTAATAATGCAGAGAAATTTATATATATATATATATATATATACATATGTATGTATATATAATATGTATATATATATATATATATATATACAGTATAAATATATATATGTATATATATATATATATATATATATGCATATATATATAAAATTATATATAATATTTTTTCATCTTCAT
This sequence comes from Palaemon carinicauda, assembly GCF_036898095.1. Lineage (NCBI taxonomy): Eukaryota > Metazoa > Arthropoda > Malacostraca > Decapoda > Palaemonidae > Palaemon > Palaemon carinicauda. Next base: position 21,547,471 of record NC_090747.1, read on the forward strand.
ATGATAATTATTCAGGTTGCTTATAAAAGATTTTCCATAAAGCTTTCCATGTTAAACGACTGACAAACACATGCCAGATGTCTCGGTCCCCCGAGGTAAGCTTCGAACTACTTATACCATTCATCAACACATTTCGAAAAAATTAGTTTTTTTTTTAATTAAGGGAGTCCCATTATATTGTGAATGTCCTGCTTCTAATTTGAACATTTAGTTTTATTTTACTATTTTTTTTTCTTTTTTTTTGATAATCAATGTTATCAATAATAAATTTTTCTTATTCTTCCTATTTTTGTATCAAGAGATATCCGAAAGTTTTAATTATTATATAATATTGGATTAATGAAACCATACAACAAATCTGATGAAATTCTAATATTCAGGGAGAGAAATAAGAAATTTTTTTTTTTAGTTTACCCTTATACGATGGATAAAGTAAACATGAATATCCATTACTATAATGAGTAAAAAAAATTATTCGATTCATAATTTGTTTTTCTTAAATCCTCAAACTATTGCCAAATGGAATGTAAATCAGTGCGACAAAATAATACATTTCAGATAATATTAATTCCCATGCTGTATTCGTAATAAACAGTTCACAAATTACTTATTACTTTCTCTCCAAAAGTATATATCTGAGAGCATCATCTTTTATCGTGACAGCAATTGTTTACTTTAGATTTACTCGGTATCCCCTTCAATTTCTGTCGGTTCTTCCAAATAATTCACCATTTAAACACAGCAAATGTTTTTTTTCTTCTTCTTCTTATCTCTGCATCTTTGCGAAATGAGGTCAACCAGCTCCAGCCCTAGGCACACTTCCTTAATCCGATTTAAAGCTAGTGATACACCAAAGGCTGGGGAAGGGTCTATTGATAACATAAAGCTAAAGAAGATTTCTATCTCAACGTTATTGTTAAGAAAGCATGGAGCGAGAATAATTGCAATGATAATAAGTACATATACATACACACACATACACACACACACACACATATATATATATATATATATATATGTGTGTGTGTGTGTGTGTGTGTGTGTGTACGTGTGTGTGTGTATTATCATAATCAACAGTCGTATCTTACCCGCTACTGAACAAAGGCATCAGACATGTCCTTCCACTCTCAATTGTTTATGGCCTTTCTATGCCATTTTATACCTACAATTTTTCTTAGTTCGTCAATACTTCGTCATCTCGGCCTTAACATATATCTTTTGCAATCTCTATAGACGCATGATATTATTGTTAATGTTCATCTTGTATCAGTTAATCTTAGTATATATCCCGCTCATATCCATTTCTTATTCGTACGGTTATAATTCGTGAAGCTCTAAGTTTTCGATGCATAAGTTAATACTCGTAGAACCATTTGATTAGATACTTTATATTTATACACACACAACCACACACACACACACACACACACATATATATATATATATATATATATACAGTATATATATACTGTATATATGCGTGTGTCTGAGTGTGTTTTTGCGCGTGTCTGTTTGCTTATATGGGTATGCAAACAGGACATCAGTTTTAAATAAATACGAAAAGTATGAGTATGTTTGAGCAAGAGTCATCCTTGTTAAGCCTCACGAAAAGAGATCTGTGAGTAATTTACTTTTTCATTTATGCTTGTGAAACTTCCTGTTGTCAACGGTAGTATGACCATTAATAGACACATGGTATGGATCTTGCTTGAAACAAAATTACCTCCTTGTTAATGTTCGTATTTCCTTTCGTTCTTTCCCTGTGTTTCATTCATAAATATAGTATCCTTCCCCTCAATGGAATTTTAGGACAAACGAAATCTTTAATTTTTCCTTGAGAACAAAACTTTTGATGAATCATCTTAACTTCGGAATCCTCCAACTCAATTCCGATCTCAAATGATCAACTGGCGTTGCAATAAGAAAGGTGGAGTTATCGGCAGGGCAGGCGTGATGAGGACCCTTTTAAACTCAATATGAAATAAAAGCTTTTATTCTATTTGATATATACCCTATTAAGGTTTTATTTAAATAAATATTAATCCCAAAAATTTTTTCGTAAAGGTAACCTAAATGTTACAGCTGTTAAACTAGAAGACACGAGGGAATGGAAACGAAAGAATTATGTTAAAGGAAATCGAACCAAAACAAAATCAAAACAAGTGCTTCCGAATTAAAAGGTCCCTGGAGAGAGTTCAATTGATTATTTTTAAATAACATAAAAGGATACAACTCCTTGAGGATAAAATATTAACCAAATAAATTTGAAATAATTAAATTAACACTAATTGTTTATTTTCCAGCCCTAATTTCTCATGCATACTAGGTTCATACTGCTCATTTCCAACCAATTACTCATCCCATTCTCACAAACATTGATCCTATTCATTCCACACACGCAGGAGGACTCACCAAGCTGAACCCTCTTACACTCTAGTTTCCCGAACATCCTGGCTGACTTAATCCCTTCTTCCTACATACTCTAGCTACATGCCCATCTGCACCACATTCAGTACACTTACCCCGCGGCTCCTGGCACATTCTAGCATAATGACCATCCTTACCACAATTACCACAAATTACATTCATACGATTACTACGACATCCACTCGCTATGTGCCCAGTCATACCACACCGATAACATTTTACCCCCTTTCTCTTTCTTGCACTCGCTAATTCTATGCCCTACCTCACTACATCCAAAACAAGCACCTAGAGCCCATCTACATTTATTCTTCTTATGTCCTACTTTCCCACATATATAACACTTCTCTTCACGGATACAACTACCTGACCTACCTTGCGGCGCACTAGCACTCCTATCTCTCCTGACCTGATCCCCTTGCCTAAACCCTTCATTTGTCCTTACAGGTATTCCCACATTACTCGCCCTAACACTCCTATCTACTACACTATCAGCTATCCTCATCGGTCCTCTCATAACAGCATCTCTAAAACTAACAAATTTTAGCACACTTTCCTCCATTCCAGTTCTTACACTCACAGATTTACTTTCTTTCATACATCTATCCAACTCGTAATCCTCAACTATCTCTAAAATATCATCCCGTGTCAATCTTTCTTTCTTCCACCTCATTTTCTCCTTCCGTTGCAAATTAACAAACTCAGCAACATTCTCGGGTACAGTAGCCAAAAACTTCTTTATTAACTCCTTATTCTCATTTATACCTTCATCCCCATTCTTCTTCCTAGCTAAAGTTTCCAACCTACATGCATACATCGATATCGCTTCTCCTGCATTCATCCGTGCTTCATCAAAATCATTCTTACGCTTATACTTAACACTCCCTTTCATACGTTTTACCTGCTCAATTATTCTCTTTTTCACACTTTCATAATCAACGTCACCTACACTCATTATCACTCCATACATCGTCAACAAATACCCAGTCAAATATTCTCCTAACTCCCTAGCCCAAACTCTTTTACTATCACCATACTTATCCTGACAATACCTCTCATACTCCTTGAAAAACTCGTATACTTCCCTACTACTATGATCATTGAACCTTTCACACCGAGGTACCTCTCTCATAAACACAGTCTTACACACATCACGTTCATTCTCACTGCTATCATCACTGCTACCTTCCTTCTTGTTTCCTACTTCCTCGCTAGAATATAAAGAATCTAATTCCACAGTCATACTCCTATCCTTGATCATACTCTTCCTAGCCCTTTTCTTACTCGCCACTTTCACCCATTCACGATCATCCTTGCTATCAGCCTGATACTTTTTCTTCTCTTTCTTCACATCACTTTTACCTTTCTTCTCATGATTCCTATCACATTTCTGTTCATCCTTACTTTGCCTTATTCCCTTATCTTCAATCTCACTATCACTATTACTATCACTATCACTTCCTTTCCCATTATCACTAACCTTAGCCTTCTCATCCACTATCAACCCATTACCCGAAACTGAGGACACTCCTCCGACTGCACCTTCACCCATTATAGTTTTCATCATCCACATGACTTGCCCCATCATAGCTTCCAATCGGTTCTCCATTCGTTCCTCATTCTCTTTCATCCTCATCTCAACACATTCTTCCACTCTCTCTACAGTTCCCTTTAACTCCCTAAGCTCCTTCTGCATCGCCTCATTCTCCCAGTTCAACCTCTCATTCTCTACTAGCAACCTCTCCTCACGCTCCTTACTCAGCCGCAATTACTCCTTCAAAACCCTTAATCGATCCTCCATTTTTCATCAACTTTAATCCTAATTCCGTCCTTCGTCTAACAGTCCAGCTTCTTATATCACCTCGGCAGTCTCTGTTCGGGCACTAAAATAATGAGGCAGGATGTTGCAAAACAACCCCCACACCCTTGATGACACTAACTGACAAATGTCTCCTCTGCACAAACTTTCCCCTTACGTTATCAACTGGACTCTTGGACAGAAGGAAAATGAAAACAAAACATGACCTTGATACTATATTTCTTACAAACTAAAATAATTAATACAGAAAACCCTTCCATAATCAGTTAAACACTTAACATCCACAACCAAGATAATTACACTTAAAATTAATCTTTAACTTAATAAATATACCAAAAAATGTAACACCATTCAAATGGAAAAACCCTAACAAACTTAAAATTAAAATAGACCACAACCAATATGTATAGATTATTTTATAGGACACCAACACTGTCCTCAACATAAAGCCAAACTGTCTTTTATGGCAAACTACCACTATCACCGCTTTGTGGTCAACTATTCCACTGGGTGGCAATTTGCCACCACTACTTCCCTGATTGGGGTCGTTGTTATCATCATCATCATCATCATCATCAACAGCAATCTTAATTCAAAGGCCAGGTCATCATCGGTTCATCAATCCAAAAAGCAGTCCAAGCAAAATCGTAATACAGGCCAGGTCATCAACAATAAATCCAGTTTCTAACAAATTTAGTCACTCCAAAGGAGGAATTACGGCTGTTGAAATAATCAAAACACTTCCAACGCTGGTAAGAAAAATATAATAATAAATCCAGCACTCACTACTGCCTCTTGCTGCAGTCAAATCAAAAAAGCATTCGCTCCGAAACTTTCACCACTGTCGTAACCTAACTAAAAAATGTAAACAAACAACCTCAAATATACCAACAGTCTTTCCCACTACAAACAATCATTCGCTAACTACCACTTGTTCTTCGGCGCGCACCGCGGACACACAAACACACATACACACAAACACAAACACACATACACACACAAACACACACACACACTCTATTTCTCGTGCACGTGCGATTTAGCAAAACTAAAGCAAATGAAATTCTCTCTCTCTCTCTCTCTCTCTCTCTCTCTCTCTCTCTCTCTCTCTCTCTCTCTCTCTCTCTCTCTCTCTCTCTCTCTGGATTTGGCAAAAGAAAATAAACAAAAAATAAAACAAAAATCAATCCTCCACAACGAGTGACAGCTAAAATGAACCTTATTGCACGAGAACATGTTTTCCATATATCTTTTGTTAGTAAGTTTCACAAAAATCAATGCTATCTATGCGTCCATTATAGAATGCATTACCCCTTTCTTACTTCTGGAAATATTTAATTTTAAATAACTTTTAAAATTCATTGCTTTCATTCTTGCAGAGTCCTTCGAAAATTAAATCATCTACCGTCCTAGTTCTTTCCGAAGACAGCTTATTCTATTTTTTTTTTCTAGTAATAATTTTCGAATTTTCTAGTTTCTTCAACACCTCTTTGCTATCACCTTGATGTTACTTTAATGCAGGCAGAACTTTAAACAATTCTCTGATTATTTTTCATCTTCAAAACATCTGTAAAGCCACGTCAAAATGGTTGAACTCGTCTGCAAACACAGAAACCTTGTCTGTTAATGGGGAGTTTAAGAGGACAAAACCACGAAGTGCCCGTGCTAGCTGGTAAATAGGGCACAGGCAATGTCCTTGTTCTGACTTTGAATATGGAAGGTCTACGCTGCAAGACACAAAAACACTTTTCATTATAGACTGAATTAAGAATTCATTTTTATTTTCTCTAATCAATTACTGTAAATCTCCAACTGAAAAAGAAATATTAGTGTCAGAATAACATTATTGAATTTATTGAATTATTGCACGAACATATATGTTTGTGGAAAGTAATATGTGTTTCTTATTAGAATAGAAACCAACGTGTTCACGCCCCTCTCAAAGAGATAACTGATAAAAGTACCAGTAAAGGCGTCAAAGTTTTGATAAGTGGTGTGAAAAAAAAAAAAAAAACAATAGCCAATATCTGACAGATGGTAGACTACTACATATACATATACACCAAAGTTATATGGACGGTAGAGGGGGTGGAAGGGAAGTTGCCAATTTTGCCTTTTTTCTCTAACCATCTGAATATTGATTATGATTCATTTTATGCGAAACGTAATTGATACTATTTTCAGGGGTAGGAATCCATTATTATTAAGAAAATCTTTCGTAATAATGAGGGATTCCTACCCCTAAACGGGATTAACACTGGGTTTTGAATGAAATAGTTAACAGTTCTATAACTGAAACACATAGTTTGCTTGAAAAGAAAAAACAAAAAAAGTTTAGTAATAATGGGGGCTCCTTTTACAACCCTTTATATGATAATCTCGTATACACTCTAAATTTCTACTTCTTCCCATCCCGGTGTGCACTAGGATTCATGCAGACAACTGTACCTAAGCGTTAACTAAAAGACAAATGGCGATGTGTAGAATATAACTATACATACATACATATACCAAGGCACTTCCCCCAATTTTGGGGGGTAGCCGACACCAACAATGAAACAAAACAAAAAGGGGACCTCTACTCTCTACGTTCCTTCAGCCTAAGAGAGTAGAGGTCCCCTTTTTGTTTTGTTTCATTGTTGGTGTCGGCTACCCCCCAAAATTGGGGGAAGTGCCTTGGTATATGTATGTATGTATAGTTATATTCTACACATCGCCATTTGTCTTTTAGTTAACGCTTAGGTACAGTTGTCTGCATGAATCCTAGTGCACACCGGGATGGGAAGAAGTAGAAATTTAGAGTGTATACGAGATTATCATATAAAGGGTTGTAAAAGGAGCCCCCATTATTACTAAACTTTTTTTTTCTAGTTTCTATAGTAGAGAGAAATTCGGTGACCTGGTTGAACTAATATTATCGTATTCAGTATTAGAAAAAAATCATAAGGGGTGGCAATAGATTTATGATAGATTGTGTCATTGGCATGGACATAGCCATAGTTTAACATGTTTAGACAAAAATCTTAAAAACACTGTTTTATGTCAAATAGATACCACAAAGAGCTGTTTACTAAATAGGTATTATAATGCTTCACACACTACATTACACACAGTAAAGAAGTTGAAAAGTCAGTCATCAAATCAATAATATAGCCTTCTGTTATTTTAATAATTGGAAACAGTGTCCAAAGTATCGGTATCAGTATCAGTTATCGGCCTCCAAAGTGGTATTGGTACATCACTTATATATATCACAATCATATACTCATTTAAGAAACTTTCAGTTTTACTATTCTATATTCCGAATCTGGTGGCAATGAAACCTTGATGGTCTTGGCTTTGAGAGAGAGAGAGAGAGAGAGAGAGAGAGAGAGAGAGAGAGAGAGAGAGAGAGAGAGAGAGAGAGAGAGAGAGAGAAAGAAAGAGAGTATGTTATGTATTGTATGAGATTTGCTCAAAAAAAGGAAAACTAGCTTTCTTGGTAAGATGTACTAGAGAGGAAAAGATATTACGATGAATAAGTGAAAAAATGTGACAAAATCTAAGGTAAATAATATTTCCACATTTCTTTAGTTCCAAGTGGAAGGCCTGCACAAGTTAAATGAGAATTTATATGTGGTAGCGAATGGTTAGGATACATAAAATTATATAAAAACCTGAATTTGAGATATCTAGAGACATTTAAGTTGGGTTAGATCATAAGAGATTTCATTGTATTTTATGAAAGGCTGATTGAATGAACTAGTTTGTCCTTTGGATCTGATCTAAAGTGTTGTGAACTGTTGAAAATAAGATTTTTCCCTAAACCATTAATATTCAACCGAAGGGGAAACTCTTAATATAAAACATTTTAGAAAACGTCAAATAACGGAATGTAATTATACTTATTTCATGATGACATGTCAGGAAAATGTCTACATATGTTGTAATGTTCCTAGAATAAGATAAGATTAACACAACATAAGGTTTCTACATAAGAGAAAACGTTTATATCCATCTCAAGTATCAATGATTTCATCGAGTCAGTCAGACATACCAAAAGCTAGATTTTGGCATATTTTCGAGTGACATCAAATAAACTCCCATACCTCAAAGGCTGTTTACATACGTCCCAGTCATAAAAACAAAATTGCTAGTAGGACCGCTATTGGATTTAAGGTACACACCCTTTATCTGGCCAACTATAATGTTTATTTCTGGGTGATGATTTAACCAGTTTTTCACAACATGGGTTTTATGAATCAAGCTTTAGTTAAGCACCAAAACGATAGGGAGTGAACGTAGGAAAGAATATGATGGTGTTGCCCTTCTTCAACCATGCCTTACTCGTGCTTCTACAGAAGTATAGTATTTTTCATGAGGGAGGATTACAGTTACCTAAAATTCCAGATCTTACGGGGTATATCACAAAGCTAATCCAAGGCGACATTCTTTTCGTTGTTGCATTACACTTTCTTTATCAGCAAGGATGATATAGCATTTTATAATAACTTCTTGAGGGGCTTGGGTGGGAATAATATTTTACTTTAGGAAAGAAAATTTTTACAATATTTCATTGAGGAACGAAACTGATGCAAAACCTTTAGAGTATAGGATAAATAACAACATTTAGCTGTTCTTTTCATTAAAAATATAATGCTTCTGGGAGAACCAGAGCCCTACTTTGAAATTAAATAATCTTTAATAATTATAGCAATACTTGATTTGTATAAACTTATGCCGCCAAAGAGACCCACAACTTATAGTTTGAGCCAGACGACAAAAAATGAAGAACCGGCTTAGTCCCAGGACATCAGCAAAATACTAGGCAGTAATCTCTTTCCCTTTTCGGGTTACAGATTTATTATGACAATTACTGAATTCTAGAGACCTAACTGAAGAAAAAAAATCAAATATTCTGATGTGGTATGACGCGATATGAAATTTCCTAATTTTAGAGATTAACATAAGATTTGAAAAAAAAAATGTAGTTGATTTACCATCAAACACAAGGAGAATTGCTATAAGAAATTGACTTCATAACTTGAAAGTTAATCCAGACACAATTTTTGTGATGTTCTTGCTTTTTGACCAAATTAGGAAACAAGACACGTATATAACCTTGAAATCCAGTCAATAATCATATATTTAATGTATTTTTATTACAAAGAGAGAGAGAGAGAGAGAGAGAGAGAGAGAGAGAGAGAGAGAGAGAGAGAGAGAGAGAGAGAGAGAGAGAGAGAGAGAGAGGGGGGGGGCTATAACGTTCTTTGTGAGATTTCGCCTGGGGCTCTGATCCCGAGGTCGTTAAGAGAATCCAGACATTAATATATCAAAAATATATATGGCTTATTTGAATATGAAAAACACGTAAAAATGTGCAAAATTTATCATTAATTGAATGCCAGGTAACAAACTACCAATTAGCTACGATGGTGAAGATGGGTTGATTTCAATTCTAAGTACAAAATACCTGAATTCGACAGGTATAAGTACAGTAGAATTGTCATTGACTTTTATCTTTCTTCGTGGCCAAGTGGGTTAGTCACTGTCTATATAAGCTTGCCGACCAGGGTTCGATTCCCGGCCGGAGCCAAGCTATTGTCTTTGTTTGATTTCGCCTGGGGCTCTGATCCCGAGGTCGTCAAGAGAATCCAGACATTAATATATCAAAAATATATATGGCTTATTTGAATATGAAAAACACGTAAAAATGTGCAAAATTTATCATTAATTGAATGCCAAGTAACAAACTACCAATTAGCTACGATGGTGAAGATGGGTTGATTTCAATTCTAAGTACAAAATACCTGAATTCGACAGGTATAAGTACAGTAGAATTGTCATTGACTTTTATCTTTCTTCGTGGCCAAGTGGGTTAGTCACTGTCTATATAAGCTTGCCGACCAGGGTTCGATTCCCGGCCGGAGCCAAGCTCTTGTCTTTGTGTGATTTCGCCTGGGGCTCTGATCCCGAGGTCGTTAAGAGAATCCAGACATTGATATATCAAAAATATATATGGCTTATTTGAATATGAAAAACACGTAAAAATGTGCAAAATTTATCATTAATTGAATGCCAAGTAACAAACTACCAATTAGCTACGATGGTGAAGATGGGTGGATTTCAATTCTAAGTACAAAATACCTGAATTCGACAGGTATAAGTACAGTAGAATTGTCATTGACTTTTATCTTTCTTCGTGGCCAAGTGGGTTAGTCACTGTCTATATAAGCTTGCCGACCAGGGTTCGATTCCCGGCCGGAGCCAAGCTCTTGTCTTTGTGTGATTTCGCCTGGGGCTCTGATCCCGAGGTCGTTAAGAGAATCTAGACATTAATATATCAAGAATATATATGGCTTATTTGAATATGAAAAACACGTAAAAATGTGCAAAATTTATCATTAATTGAATGCCAAGTAACAAACTACCAATTAGCTACGATGGTGAAGATGGGTTGATTTCAATTCTAAGTACAAAATACCTGAATTCGACAGGTATAAGTACAGTAGAATTGTCATTGACTTTTATCTTTCTTCGTGGCCAAGTGGGTTAGTCACTGTCTATATAAGCTTGCCGACCAGGGTTCGATTCCCGGCCGGAGCCAAGCTCTTGTCTTTGTGTGATTTTGCCTGGGGCTCTGATCCCGAGGTCGTTAAGAGAATCCAGACATTAATATATCAAAAATATATATGGCTTATTTGAATATGAAAAGCACGTAGAAATGTGCAAAATTTATCATTAATTGAATGCCAAGTAACAAACTACCAATTAGCTACGATGGTGAAGATGGGTTGATTTCAATTGTAAGTACAAAATACCTGAATTCGACAGGTATAAGTACAGTAGAATTGTCATTGACTTTTATCTTTCTTTGTGGCCAAGTGGGTTAGTCACTGTCTATATAAGCTTGCCGACCAGGGTTCGATTCCCGGCCGGAGCCAAGCTCTTGTCTTTGTGTGATTTCGCCTGGGGCTCTGATCCCGAGGTCGTTAAGAGAATCTAGACATTAATATATCAAGAATATATATGGCTTATTTGAATATGAAAAACACGTAAAAATGTGCAAAATTTATCATTAATTGAATGCCAAGTAACAAACTACCAATTAGCTACGATGGTGAAGATGGGTTGATTTCAATTCTAAGTACAAAATACCTGAATTCGACAGGTATAAGTACAGTAGAATTGTCATTGACTTTTATCTTTCTTCGTGGCCAAGTGGGTTAGTCACTGTCTATATAAGCTTGCCGACCAGGGTTCGATTCCCGGCCGGAGCCAAGCTCTTGTCTTTGTGTGATTTTGCCTGGGGCTCTGATCCCGAGGTCGTTAAGAGAATCCAGACATTAATATATCAAAAATATATATGGCTTATTTGAATATGAAAAGCACGTAGAAATGTGCAAAATTTATCATTAATTGAATGCCAAGTAACAAACTACCAATTAGCTACGATGGTGAAGATGGGTTGATTTCAATTGTAAGTACAAAATACCTGAATTCGACAGGTATAAGTACAGTAGAATTGTCATTGACTTTTATCTTTCTTTGTGGCCAAGTGGGTTAGTCACTGTCTAT
>NC_090747.1:21564270-21574270 GCF_036898095.1 Palaemon carinicauda
GCATACAGTTAAGGTTAAGCCGGATTTGAATATAAAAACGTTACATAAAATACATATATGCATAACCGTGTGTGGAAAGAGAGAGAGAGAGAGAGAGAGAGAGAGAGAGAGAGAGAGGAGAGAGAGAGAAGAGGAGCTGAGAGAGAGAGAGAGAGAGAGGGGGGGGGGGCTATAACGTTCTTATTCCGTTAAGTATAAATCAGAAAGAGGTGAAACTATACAAGATATATGAACAAATCACGGATTTAGGATTAAGTCGTATACAGCAGTTGTATTAAACTGTTATATAGCCCGATTTAAAAGAAAACTTTAGTGCAGGGTGTATGGGATTCAAAGCATTTAATCATCAATTAAACAAATATTTTATAAGATTATATATTTTTAGTTAACAAGGATATACATTTAATATTTTGAAGTTAGACTATCAATATACATAAATATGAAATTTATTAGTGGTTGGTTGTCTATAAACTGTGAATGTAAACTATAAACTACATCATGTTTCTTTTCACTTCCAATATGGGAATGCTGCATTGTTTTCCATACTCATAATGAATTATATTGTGGTTTGCAACGTGATTAGTTCACCATAGTACGTTTTATATTTTACTTTGGAAAACAAAATCAATTACGTCTCTCAGTTATATCATATTTCTTAGATTGATGCCATTTAATATTCTACTCACAACCCATTCCATATATAAATTTCTATGAACTGGAGATGGAGAATATTCCATAGTTACAAAAAAAAAAGAGAGAGAGATTTCTGGTCAATCTCCTTCTAGTAGAGTGGTAACGCGTTTACCTAGCTCCCTAGTGTGCAATTTGACTTTCATGAAGGCCTCGGAACTTGTGATGTCCTTCTTGCTATCTCAAATGTTGTACAGAAATCCCTTGATTGTGGTCAGGAAGTTCGCATGATTGGTCTTGATTGACTGTCAAAGAGAGGGATGGTGGAAGCAATATCTAAGTCTTGCGATCTCCTGATCTGTACTTTTGACATATGTCCGCTTCACCGCTATTCGTCAGGACGTGAGACACGGAAAACAGATCGATACCCTGCCTGAACCGTAAGTTTTAGCTGTTTACTGGGGAGGCCACTGCCGTACTTGGTCCCCATAGTTGGGGTTTGGACTTGCCCGGCTGATGTTCGGGTGAGTACCTATTCTGATGAAACTGGAACTGATACCAGAAAACTTTATCCTTTTAAATATCTTAATTCGAAAATATGGCACCGGAATGATCGTTGTTTAATACATGAGACCAAAATGATAACAATGGGAACTTTGATAAATAATGAACCAAACTGAAAACTGCCGTGTGCGTTATTTATATCAACACGTCTTCACTGTTCCTTGAAGAAGATAAGCTGAAAAGTGTGAGATACGCGAACTACAAATTGTTAACGGGACTCTCGGGAAATTGGCTTAATGAGTTTGAATAAAATCTAAACAATTGTGACATGGTCGGGAAAGTAGTATCAAATATATTCATCATGTTTACATTTCCTTCAAAAATTCTTTAGCTAACTAATTGAAATTATCGTTCACTCTATAGGTATGATTTTCATTTAAATCATAAAAGTATTTTCATAACAGGTGACATTATGTATTGTTTTTGTGTCTTTTTTAGTCATCATAAATAAAATTCTGAAGACATAGCTGGAATTTGGTACTTAGCTACTAAATTTCTTTAATTTTTACCCGCAACTTTTGCAACCGATAATTAAACATTTGTGTCATAGTGCATTTACATAGAAATCCTAATGAAGTGCCTAAAAAGAGAATTCAGTGCTAAACTTCACAAACTAAGCTTTTCCTTAATGTTTGTAATAAAAAAAAAACACACATTTTTTCAATAAAAGGAAGGGCGCGTCCATAAGGACGACATGGCTACCTCACCCAAAAATAGATTTTTCGCTTCACTCAAAATCAGTTTTTTGGGCTCAGGCCATGTCGTCCTGATGGAAGTTTACCAGAGCATTACTGTATCTGTGGATTCTCAATCAGTGCCGTACTTTCAAGAAAGGATTTTCCTGGTCCGTCTAGACCTAGAGAACTATGATGTTACCGTCATTCATCATTTCATCTAAGCATGAAGTATGTTAGTGCTTCCTGCCCACTACAGGGAAGAGTCATACTAAACTCTGGAAAAAGTCTCGAGGAGTACATAATAATTAGGGATGACAAAATGACAAGCTTGTATAGTGGTCTCGCCCTATACAATATAAAGCAAAGTATGTATAAGAGTCACCAATGTCAGTATGAATTTGTGACACCTTCCTCAATGTGACTACTCTTATAAACTATTGGATAATGGTTGTATCCGCATAGGAACAAATTTTACCTATTTGCCACTATCCTGTTAGGGTACCACGTCAACCCTTCCAAGGAAGGGTTAGAGTGAGTGGACTTTTGCTTGAATCAGGGAACAGTCTTGAAAGACATACCGTGATAAAAATATCTATATTTTAACCTTAATGATCAGTGCATGTCTAATAAAATGAGTATATGCAAATAAGACACTGGGTTCACTATGAACTAGTTGATTAAAATTTAATAAACGAACATATCAGATCAACATTTATAAAATTTATAAAATGTGGATGATATGCGTCAAAGCATAAAGAAAAACAGTCAACAAAAAATATTGTTTCGTCTACTAGGAAACAGATTTGCGAGTTCAATTGAATTATTAATAATAATGATATAGTCTGTATACTGTTAATTTACACTAGCGTAAAAAACGCTTGGCACAAGTGTCCGTATTATGCTATAGTTCACCAACGACAATGGAACAGTTCGTAAGGACTCTTTCGTGGCCTATGGCTCAGTGTGTAGTAACATATAGTGACTACACTCGCACCCTCTTAATCAAAGGTCCCAGATTAATTACACTGTTCCTCGCAGATTTAAAACAAAATGTTAAAGAATTCTACTTGGTGCTACCACAGAATTCTTAAGTTGCTCCATTAGCTTCGCATAGTGCGTAAAGAACACCTTGGATGACTACCAGCCAGTGTACAAACAAGGATGTTCAAAGTCCATATAATTAAAGAAATTTTATGGAAGAGGCAACTTTCCTCGGATCATGACTAACGGGTGTACTGTCTGGATCCGTTCTGCGAATAACACGGGTGAGTTTCGCCCTTAGTTATAGAAAACTTTGAACCCATGGTTTCTCTTCTGAACAGCTGTCCTCCCATAAAGTCTGAAGTTCTATGAATATAGACCTTAGGCACTCCACTGGACATAGAGATGCATCTTCCGGCAGAGGGCATATTCTCTAGGGACCCCACCTGTTGGTGGGTAGCTTGTTCTTGGTAAGAAACGTTGGGTCTGGAAATAGATTCAGTTATCCCTCCAAGAACTGGACGGGGCCTTCCTCTCTAGAGAGAGCCACTATTTCACTAACTCTGGCCTCCAAAGCGAGTACAAGCAGAAATATGACTTAAAATTCACGGCCTTTCAAGCGCATTCCTCATTGTTCATTATTTATACACAATGAACAATCTTATCTACTGACCATGCTAAGGGTCCTTGGAGGCGCTGAAGAGCTAAGCCTAGCATGGGCCTTTGTAGTTCATTAAGAACGTCGTCAGAAAGGTCGACCTGTGAGGCACATGGTATCTGTCTTGTCAAGGCAGACTTGAACAAAAGAATTGTGTTGGCTGCTAAACCTTGCCCATGAAGGTGAATGAAGAATGATAAATAGGAATCTGTCTAGATTTCTTTAGGTTAATTTGCCTTGACAAGGTATATCTGTTTCTTCCCTGAAGCCTCATAATGTCTTCTGGTTTCCTCCAAAAGTCTAAATTGACTTTTAACAACGAATCTTATTCCTCATCTTTAAGGAGAGAAAATCATGAGATGTAGGTTCCATGTTTTCTGTGATGAAGCGAAGATAGTCGACTTCTGTACTCGCTGAGACAGGGATGGATCCGGTAGAGGTACAAACTTCAGTCGTAGTTCCAATGCCAGAGGGAACCACATGCTATTAGGACACTTGTGGGCCCCTATTGCAGCTTTCCCTTTGAAGGATCTCAGCTTATCGAGGACCTTCAAAAGGAGGTTGTGCGGAGGGAACAGATAAATACTGGACCATCTGTTCCAGTCCAGGGATATAGGGTTCACTGCTTGCGCTGACAGCTCCTCGTAAGGGGACACGTAACAATCTATTTTCTTGTTGTCTTTTGTCGCAAAGAGGTCTATCTGCAGCTCTGGGACTTGACTCGAGATGAATGAGAACGATCCTGCGTCAAGGGACCATTCTGACTCTATAGGTGTAAACCTGGATAGAGCGTCCGCTGTCACATTGCGTAACCCTTGAATGTGAACTGCTGACAGGTGCCATTTCTTCCTTTCCACCAAACGGAATATGGCCAACATCACTTAGTTGATTTGAAGTGAACTCGACCCTTGTCGAATCAGGCATCTCACTACCACCTCTAGAACCAGTCTTATGTGGGTCGAGTGGCGAGGAGAAACTTTCTTTAGTGTCAAAAGTACTGCCATGGCTTCTAGAAAGTTGATGTGAAATGTTTTGAAAGGATTGGACCAAGCTCCTTGGACTCTCATCTGATGAGAGTGACCTCCCCAGCCTTCCTTTGAAGCGTCTGTGTGGATAGTTACTGACGGGGGAGTAAGTTGAAAAAGTATTGATTTCTTCAATCACAGTCGAGTCGGTAGTGGTCTTATTAGATCTCTTTGCACGTTTGATGCATATTTTCTTCAGACTACTGTTGCATCCTTAAGCTATGCTCTTAGCACTGGATTTGTTATCGAGGCAAACTGCAGAGAGCCCAGCACTCTCTCCTGTTCGCGTCTTGATATCCGTTTGGATTTCAATAATCTCTTGACAGACCCTGCTATTTCTTTCCTCTTCTTACCAGGAATGGAAAGTCGATGTGACTCCAAATTACAGTGGATTCCCAACCACTAAAATTTTTGAGCTGAAGAAAGTCGAGACATTTTTATGTTGATCTTGAATCCCAGATGTTCCAGGAACTGGATCACTATCTTAGAAGCTTGCATGCATTCGGTCCTGGATTCAGCCCACACCAGCCAGTCGTCCAAGTAGGCTATTACTAGGACCCCCTTTAGGCGCAATTGATGTATGGCTGCGTTCGTGAGCTTCGTGAAAATCGTTGGGGCTATGTTTAGCCCGGAAGGCATGGCTCTGAAGGCATAAAGTTGTCTATGTAAGTTGAAGCCTAGGTAGGAGGAGAGGTGACGATTAATTGGAACGTGCCAATAAGCATCAGACAAGTGTATAGAGACAGTATATGCCCTTCTCGGGATAAGGGTCCTTATGTGTTGAAGCATGAGCATTCTGAACTTGTAGTTCACTATGAACTTGTTGAGTGGCCTTCCTTGGAATTTTATGGACTTAACTTTCCGGATTACTCTTTTGTCTAAGAGTTCTCGGACATATTCTTCCAGAACGGGGGATGAGTGTTGGAAGAATTGAGGAAATTGAGGTGGAGCACTGCTCCAGCTCCTTGTTGTTGTTGGGGTATTAAAGCCAACACTTGTTGTTGGCACGGGCCTTTCCCTTGGTTGGCCCAACCTAGTCCATTTTTAATTAGGCTGTGGGCCCAGGGATCAAAGGTCCAGCAATCCCTAAATAGCTGTTGTCTCCCTCTTACTGGAAGTATCTTACTTCTGCTGTTGTGGAACTGAGGCCTTGCCTCCTTGACTGCGTCCTCCCCTGTATCCCCTTCCTTTTGAAGGGCGTCTAGAAGAGCCTCTGGCTGTTCTTTTAGCTCTCGAACAAAAGGAAATAGTCTGCCTTTGGAAGGCTGGGTTAGAAACTGGCGACTGTGTCGCCACTTGTTGAGGTACCAGCTGGTCCGTGGTTGGAGGTTGTGCCACTATTTAAGGCACTGCGGTCACAGGAAGTTGTCGTTGATGTTGCTGTCAGTAGGGTTTAGCCGGCCGAGAGGATGGCCTAGGCCTTTTTGTCTTCCTCTTGGGTTGGGGACCCTCATCCAGAGAAGACTTTCTCTTAAGATCTAAGCCCCACTTTTTGAGAAGGATCCTATTCTCTGTGGCGGCCTTGTCTACTACCTCTTTAACCACTTCATTGAGAAAGAGGTCTTTACCCCAAATACGAGACGAGATCAGTTTCCTCGGTTCGTGCCTCACCCCAGCCGAGGCGAACACAAACTCTCTACAAGCTCTCCTAGCTTTAATAAAGCTATAGAGATCCTTCGTAACTGTGGCCAGATTGGTTTTGGCCACAACCATAAACATGTCCGGGTTTTTGGGGTCACTTACCATCATTTCTAGTGTCATTTGCACAGACATCGATGCCGCAAGTCTTTCCTTTGTCTCTTGCTCTCTACACAAGAGAACCTCCGACAGTTTTGGAAGTGCCTCACTGAACTGCCGTTCAGCAATATCAGCTTCCAGCTTCCCGACTCAAAAGGTAAGGTGTACGTCCTTCCAGTCTTCTTGGTCCAAGGGCAAGGTCAGAGATAACGGCTTGCATTCCTCCAAGGAGGGGCATGGTTTCCCTACCTCCACCACCTTTAAGGCTGCCTTATATCCCTTTTCCAGGAAGGGAAAGGCTCTGGTAGGAGAGGCCACAAAGGAGGGAAGCTTCTTACTCAAGGCGGGCACCTTTGAGTTAGTGTAGCCCCTCTCTTTCATCGAGCTCGCTAGTAACATCTGAGCTTTAATATGGTCAAAAACTATGACCTCCTTCAGCTCCGTCTCCTCCTTTGAGGCTGGTTCCTTCTTGAGACGGACATAGCAGTCCGGATAAGAATCTTTTTTGTGTCAAAATTCCACTTCTTCCAGGGGAACTGCTCCCAACTTTTCTGAGATAACGATCTTCCCGGTTGTCATTAGCATGAGTTAGGCATTCCTCCAAGGATTGATATCCGAGCACAAAGGATGATCCTTCACGCTGAGCCGCTTCTGGGGCTCATGTGATGCTGCAAGTCTACGTATCTCCAGTTTCATTGCAGCTTCCTTCTCATCATTCTTCCTTTGAATTTGTTGGATCATCTCAACAATGGAAGAAGGAGTCCTTCCCAGTTTATCTGGGATAACAGACGATGTAGCAGGAACAGGTTCTGGGTCCGGAACCGATGTAACCGACACTTCGTCGATTTCTTCCTCTTCTACCTGGGGAGCCAAGAACAGCTCCTCCTCCTGACCTTCTCCTAGAAGGTCCTTCTCAGTAGAATCCGACACCTCCGACATCTTATCGTCCAATTGGATGTCTTGAAGGGCGGCCGAGACTTCAGAATCTACCGGATTCTGGGCAGTTGGTATCTCCACCTGAGGCTGGGGGATGATTGCATCAGCCGATGCTTTAAGGAAAAGGTAGGCCCTCATCTTCTCATTTGGAAGGTAGGGGCCTGAGGTGTTTTTCTGAAAACCCCTCACCCAGGATCGTAACATTTCCCTGGCAGCATCCCTTGACTCCGTCGACTTAGGGTCGTCAAAAGCCTCGGTAATCAGGTTAGAACAAACTGTACAAACCTGACGGTCCCAATACCGGAGATCACCTCTGGAGGCTGCGCATGCTGCGTGCCTCCTGCAAAGTTGATGTCCACAGAAGTTCTTACTGTGGACATTACAGAACCCACTCCCGCACTTTGGATGGTCCTCCTGTAAAGAGAAGAAAAATCCATGAGTATCAAGTGAAGGCTTTCACTTATATTGAAACATTCAGCTTATATAGAAAAGCTATAAAAGAAAGAAGGAAAGACACATACTTGTATTTCCTGCCCAGTCAATTGCTGAAACCTCCCGAGATATCAAAACTAAGGTTAATTCTATTCTAGAATACCTTATGTAATTTCCTGAACTGAAATTTAAGGTGTAGTTCACACCTTGAGATAAATTTTTATTATACGGGATAAAAAGAATACAGAAAGAACTTACTTTTTATATGTTGTACGGTCTCAACAAAAGGCTGTACAAGATAACATTAAGTATGATGAAGAACTTTAGTGTTATCACAAACTCTGTACAGCAGTTTCTACTAATGCAGTGTGTACTACACTACAAATATAGCAACTACTGTACATCGCATGCTGTTGTGCCGGCCGGCATCTACCCCTGTATAGTTCACAAATATACTATCTTTAACTAATAGGCGGCAGCCCACTGATTCGCGACTGTATGCCGGCCGGCAATCATTGCCAGCCGACAGCTGAAAACACTAATACCCAGCTGCCGGCCGCTAATCGTAGTGGCCAGCAGATTCGGGCTGTGTTTCCACTGCCGGCAGGCAAAGGTAATAATACCCATGCCTGCCGGCAGTAGCCAAGAACCAGAGAACCTCTACCTGCCCGGCTGTCGGCTGTTAAGCCGGCAGCCGGGTTAGGGGTGCAACACAATAGTCAGAGAAACAGTATGGATGTAAGGTTATAAGGCGGCATTGCCATACGACCTTCCATCTAGAAAGAGTGAACTTATGGAAGGGGAGAATGTAGCCTTCAGGCTTCCAAAGAATCCATAGCCTGCCGGGCTCTAACGACAGACATGTAAGGGAGACCAAGGGAGGTCTGGGGTTCACTCTGCAAAGAACAAAGGGTCTCTGCCGGCCAACACATAATGTCACCCGGCAGGGAGCTGAGCCGATCCTCCATCCTAACCTACACTAGGTACGGAAGTAGGACTGCGGCCAAAGAAAATAAAAGAAAGAGAGGTGGGGAACGGATAAGGGTCCTATAGACTTCGTTCTAGCAAGAGACACACTCAGCAGTTAGGGAAGCTCATCTTAACCAGAGATGTCTATTAGGGAGGAAGACTGGCAACACTTGCTATCCTCCTCCCAACCAGAACAGAGTTAGGTGAAGTTATTTCGCCGGGCAACAGAGGAAACTCATTCTCCAGCCCGAGAAAAACAACACAGGACAGTCTGCTAGGCCACTAGAGGAAGGAATCATCTCTTACAGAATCCTTCCGACATAGACTAGGGAAGCAAAGCTTCCTGTGTCTGCCCCTAACCTAGCAAAGGAGACTCATTCTCTATGCTAGGTAGAAGCAGACCACAGACTAGAAACACTGATGTTCTGCCCTAACCCAAAAAGACAGTCACTCTGGTTATCAGGTCAGGACAGACATATCCTAATATAGTTATACCTGAACTATTATACAGATAGAACCACTAGGATTAAGCCAAAAGCTTACAGAGGGAGAGAGTGATTAAACTTAGCCTCCGGAGGAGAAAAGAACAATCGGGGATGTGTGAAAGTATACTACTGTACCTAGATTACTAGACTAGCTAAGGTGAGAATTGATTACCCAATTCACCGAAACCCTCTCGTAAACAATCTTGGAAAGAACATTCAACAATATCTTACATGTTTAAAATATTTGCCTATAGCTTCAATAATATAACACTCGGAAAAACTTATATCATGCATGAAAGTACTAGGGTCAGACGCTTAGGCTACTAAGCCTCGCGAAAGGCAAGATTGGTTACCTAAATCACCGAACTAAAAACTGACGGTATAACATAAGCATTCCTAGAGGAGCTAAATAGCTAGATTATTAAAGCATAAAAAACCGGGAACGTCGCTCTAGCTAACTAAATGACCCATAAATAGCGAGCGATAGCATCCAGGATGCCTCCGGTAGGCAACAGCTCTTGTTTACGTTAATATCACTTTTGATTTGATTCAAAACGACAAGAGCTTACATTTATACATAGTAATGATAATACTCAACTTTTCAGAGGCAAAAGAGGCCGGAGAAGTCATCTAAATGTTGAATTAAATCCAAAATAACGAGAGAACACAAGGGAAAACACCGAGTAGTAGAGCTACACGAAAAAGAATGAAGAGGGCGCTACCGCCTTCATCAGATACACACTGGAAACGGAATAGGAGATATGCCTTATGGGCGGCTCTTTTTTCATTCTCATTTCAGATTCTTGTCACTGTAACCCCTCGAAGCATTGATACTGTTCGGGGTGAAGATAGCTATGTGACGTATCAAGAATACGTCCTCTGATATTATGCGATATCCCTGTGAGA
>NC_090747.1:21579270-21584270 GCF_036898095.1 Palaemon carinicauda
ACCCACACTCGGTCTTAATCTTGGCTTGTCTAACTCGGTTGTCAGAGTCTCGAGTCACTTCCAAGACTCACCCCAAAGGCCACGAGCCTCTGGGGAGACGTTCGTCGGTAGTTAGCACGATGTCGCCAACTTGGATGTCTCGCCGTTGGACGGTCCACTTCTGTCTTTCTTGAAGCAATGGAAGGTACTCCCTCAGCCATCGCTTCCAGAATTGGTCGGCAAGATATTGCGCTTGACGCCAGCGGCGCCTAACATACAAGTCCTTCTGGTCAGTCTTCGTTACTGGGAGCACTGCACTCTTCAGAGTCAACAGCATACTAGGCGTCAATGGCAGTGGACAGTCTGGGTCGTCGTTTACCTTGGTTAGGGGTCTTCCATTCACCAAAGACTCTGCTTCGCAGAACAGTGTCGATAGTGTGTCGTCAGTGGTGACCTGCTGCAGGCAGGTTGCACTGAGAGCTCTTCTCACTGAGCGTATGAGGCGTTCCCAGACTCCTCCGAAGTGTGACGCATATGGCGGGTTGAAACGCCACTCGATGCCCTTAGCTGCTAGGGTTTGGGCAATTTCCTCTTCCTTGAAGTCTTGAAGAGCTTCCTTCAGCTCTCGGTCAGCTGCGACGAGGTTGGTACGGTTGTCTGACCATATTCTCTTGACAGCTCCTCGCCTGGCCGTAAATCTTCTCACTGCATTCACAAAGGAGTCTTGATCCATCGAGCTGAGAACCTCCAGATGAATCGCTCGCACTGTCAGGCAGGTAAAAATGGCTCCCCAGCGCTTCACTGTAGAGCGCCCTTGCTTCACAAAGAAGGGACCGAAGCAGTCTGCCCCTGTATTGGTGAAGGGAGGATCCCCCGGACAGATCCGGTCAGAGGGCAAGTCGGCCATCACTTGATTCACTGGCCGACAACTGAGTCTTCTACAGATGACACAGTCACGTATCACTGATCTAACTACTGAATTTCCATGAACGATCCAGTAGTTTTTTCTTAGTTCAGCCATAAGATGGTTCTGCCCACAATGGCTGTTTGTTTCATGGGTCCATCGCACCATCTTCCTCACAACTGGCGACTTGGATGGAAGAATGATGGGGTGCTTGCAGCTATCACTGATGGTGGCTTCACAGAGTCTTCCACCAACCTTCAGCAAGCCTTCTTGTAGAAATGGTCGCAACTTGCAAATCTTGCTGGATTTCTTCACCTTGGAATCCTTCTTGGAGAGTGATTTGATCTCACTCCCATACTCTTGAGCTTGAATCTTCTTCCATATTATGGTTGTTGCACAATTCATCTCGTTTGCAGATAACACTTCTGATCCACTCTTGGTTCCTAATCGCCTCAGTCGAGCAATGATTCGCACTATCTTGGTCCATGATGAGAACTTGGCAGCAATCTTCTCCACTAGGATTGGTTCCGGCACCACCATGCTGAAGATGGGTGCAGACTGCTTAACTTCTGGATCTCCATCTAGTTCTGCTCGCTTAACATCGTCAGGAAGAGCTGGCCAACTGTCCTGCTCTTGACACAGGAACTCTGGTCCTGTCAGCCACAGCGACGACTCCAGCAAGCTGTCCACATCAAGGCCCCGAGAGGCCAGGTCTGCAGGGTTCGCAGAGGTGTTCACATACCTCCAAGCGGTGATGTCACTGAGGTCGCGGATGAGGTTCACACAGTTGTTTACAAACGTGTGGTATCTTGCAGACAGGTTATGGATGTACTTCAGGACAGACGTGCTGTCGGTCCAGAACACTGAGTCACACAACTCCAAATCGAGTTCTGACCTGATCTTGCAATCAAGTTGAGCTGCCACAGCAGCAGCAGTCAATTCCATTCGTGGAATACTCGGTCTCTTGAGGGGAGCTACACGAGCTCGACCCATAACCAGTGTACTGTTCACTTGGTTATTCTTGCTTACCGTGCGCAGATACGTGGCCACACCATATCCTGCCTGGCTTGCGTCCGCAAAATGGTGAAGTTGGCACGATGATACCTCCCCAAAGTCTGGAGGCACCAGGCTTCTTCTGATCTTGAAGTCTCCTAGACACTGAAGCTGGGAAGTCCATCTGCTCCAGCGATTTGCTTCGTCGTTGTTCATTTCTTCATCCCAAGGTAAGTTGCGACGACACAGTTCTTGTAGTAACATCTTCCCTTTCAGGGTGAAAGGTGCGACAAAACCAAGTGGATCATACAAGGAAGCCACTACAGAGAGAACTCCTCTTCGTGTCCTAGGCTTCTCCTTCAGGTTGATCTTGAAGGTGAACTCATCACTGCTCATGTCCCAGTGGATACCCAAAGCGCGCTCCGTAGGCAGCTCGTCCTTACTGAGGTCCAATGTAGCCACTGATTTATCTCTCTCCCCTTCAGGCATGGCAGTGAGAATGCACTTGTTGCTAGATGTCCACTGGTTCAGCCGGAATCCTCCATCAGCACAGAGTCCAATGAGGTCTTTTGTCAATTGGATACAGTCTTCCTCGCTGTCCATTGACTTCAACAAGTTGTCAACGTAGAAGTTGCGTCGTACGGCATGGCAAGCGTCTTCACCATACTTGTCACCATAGTCCAGTGCTGCCTGTCTGAGGCAGAAGTTGACTACACTTGGGGACGATCACGCTCCAAACACATGTGAAGTCATCCTGAACTCTTGAATAGCTTGATTGGTGTCTCCACCTGGCCACCACAGGAAGCGTAAAGAGTCCCTCTCGTCTTCTGGCACCTTGACTTGATGGAACATTTCTTGTATGTCCGCAGTAACAGCATGTTGTCCTTCCCTGAAGCGCAGCAGCACTCCAGCAAGACTACTTGTGAGATCTGGTCCCTGCATGAGGTGGTCATTGAGTGAGGTCCCAGCATGCTTAGCCTTAAGGTCGAAGACAACCCTAAGCTTGTCCTTGGTAGGGTGTTTGACCCCATGGTGCGCCATGTAGTTCACACGGCCATCACTGCGATTCAGCTTGTCGACTGGGACAAGCTCAGCGTACCCTTTCAAAAGGTACTTCTCTACTTGTTCGACGTATTTAGTCTTGTACGTTTCATTTGCCTCAAATTTCTTCTTTAAGGAGTGAGCCCTACGTTCTGCCATGGCACGGTTATTAGGTAGAGGCTCAGTGTCACTAAAGGGTAAGCAAGCAACATACTTGCCATCTGTCTGGACAACAGTTTCGTCCAGCAAAGACAGGAATCTCTTGTCTTCAAAAGAATCTTCTATCTTTGAGAGTGTCTCTTTCTCCCAAAAGTCTTGGTTGAAGTTGCGTTGCAGAAGTTCTGTTGTATCATCCACAGTGCACACATGGAACAGAAGGGCAGGACCTGAAGGCGATCTAGGTCCTGTTGGGCCGAAAACAACCCACCCTAGCTTGGTCAGGTATGCAGATGGCTCGTCCTTAAGCCCATGTCGCTGGTCTAGAATCACTCTGTTCAATGTCGTGTCTAGCCCAATGATCAGCTCTACTTGACGATGATCTTCAGGTAGACTCTCTACTTCCAGGTCACTCAGATGTGGCCACTTGGTCAGCCATTCTTGACGCATGGCATGGTCCATAGACACATTGATCTTGTCAGCCACGAACACGTCGGTCACATGCTCTCCTTCATCAGTATTAATATTACCAATGTGTAGGGACAGAACTTCCTTACAAGTGAAAGTCCCTGCTTCAGTTGCCATGATCTGGTTACATGGTCTTCCTTTGAGACCCATTCGGTCTATCAGGCTTCTTGCTGCCAATGTTGGGGCAGCTCCACTGTCGATGAATCCATAGGTTGCATGGATGCCATTTACGAGAACAGGTAAGATCTTCAGCATTGTTCTTCCCTTAGGTAACTGGCTTGCACACACTGAGAACATAGGTTGCACATTTGGGGCTGCAGCACTCTTGCCAGCTGTAGCAGTCGCGCCACCTTCTGTAGCACCAACTGCCTTCTCACCGCCCCCGATAGCACTTTTGCCTCCCACATGGGCCGCACCTGTATTGCTTGCAGTCTTAGGTGGACTATGCAGCATGGTATGGTGCTTGTGAGATCCACCCCTTTCACAGATGGATGCATCTTCACATTTTGCATATGAATGTTCACCATTAAGACACCTGAAGCAGTATCTTGCCTTCTTTATCACCTCCCAGCGATCTGGAAGCTTCAACCTCTCAAATTTGAAGCACTCTTTAAGTTCATGGTCCTCCTTAGTGCAGAAGGGACACCATTTCCCTCTAGCTGGTGAAGCCGTGTGGTGCACAGGTAAGGTCTTAGGCCTGACAGGCTTGGATGGCTTCTCAGTAGGCTTCGGGATACGACGGTCGCACTCATAATAAGAGAGATGCTTGGCAATACATGCCTGTTTCTCAATGTACTCTATTAGAGCTGGAAGCTTGAACTTATGTTCCTCGCATTTCGCTACCCATCTCACTCTCAGTTGGTATGGGAGCTTTTCAACAATCTTCTTCATTGTTTCTTGAAGCTCTATTCGATGGTAGTTATTACCAAGTGCTGCCTTAACTGTCTTCAAACATGCAGCATAATTTTCCAGGCCATCAATATCACCTGCATTAATCTCCTTCCAATCAAATAGCTTCTTGACATAAGCATCTGACAGGTCATTGTCATTCTTGTATTTACGACACAATATCTCCCATGCACAATCATACCCAATGTCAGTGGGTAGATGGAAACAGTTCTCAATCAGGTTCTTGGGAGTACCATCTAAACAGTTGTATAGGTGAGTTAGCCTTCGTGCAGGGTCGTCGGTATTACACTCCACAATCCAGGTGAAAGAATTCTTAAACATGGAGAATTTGGTTAAGTCTCCGCTGAAACGCTCCAGCTTCATCTGTGGCAGCTGCATTCGTCGTGTTAGTTCTTGCTGACTAGCTAGTGTACAATCAAGAGCCTTTACTATTTCAGAAGTTTGCAGATCTGCTTGTGACACATCTCGAGTTAAGGGAACACGTCTTGGCACAAAAGGCGTCGCATCTGGGGCCAATGGAGTTGAATGATGTTCAAGACCCTTCAGGTCA
>NC_090747.1:21589270-21591770 GCF_036898095.1 Palaemon carinicauda
CATTTTTTCATAGTATTTCTACCTCACAACAATGGCACATTTTCAGCATCCAGCACAAAAGCTCCAAGCAAAATCCTTCTGAAAGTATCAGATTTTTCATATTCCTTTATTGTTATTGGTATTTCTATAATTTCCTTACTTTCATATATTCTACTTGGACCAAATCTGAATTTTTGGAAACATCTCCTTTTATGCAAATTTTCTTTCTTAATACCATTCTTCTTCAGATATTTTTCTAGCCAACTTTTTCCAACTAAGCTACTTGGACAACCAGTATCCAAAATCAGAGCTCCTACTTCGGTAACTTCTTTAGCAAACATTACATCGCTGATATCTACATCAATGATCTCTGATACTTCTTCCATACTTACAAAATTCACATTCTTTCCTTTCTTCAACATTTCTTCAATCTTTTCCAAGATTTTTGCTACATTTTCTTCGACCTTAATCACTCTTTCTGTCAAATTTTGCTGCTGTTTCCGATCATTTGACACAGACCTACTATTAGAAGATGATCTTCCAGTTGAAAATGGCCTACCATTGGAGTATTGTCTAAAACTGGACGACTGCCTCGAAGATGATCCTGGTCTTGATGGTGTCCGCGAGGGAGCTCTCCGATATGTTCCAGAGTGAGTCCTCCAAAATCCTGGGTTAGAATCTGATCTACGAAATCTATGAAAATCAGGCCTTTGCTTAAAATTTTGCCATCTTTGCCATCTACTTCTATTTTCGCCATAGTGAACCAAAGACAAATTCTCAGATGATCCTGAAAATTTAGTTCTGATATTTCTGTTATTTTCGATTTTTAACTTTCTGTATTCGATCTTTAGAAGATTAAAAACTTCATTGTCTTCTCTTGGTCTCCTATCAGTTCCATCATGTGTCTCTATAGCATCCATCAGTCTTCTTTTCTCTTCTGCATTAATATTCCCCCGATTATATGCTTTTTCTACCATCATAATACCTAACAAGTAATACAAATGCACAGTAACTTCCTCTCTCATACAATCACAGATCAAGACTTCAAACTTGTCCCAGTAAGTTTCATTAGTATCCTCTTCCTTTACGGAAAATTCCAAGATTGACTTGAGAACATCAATACACTTCTCAGCTGTAGTTTTTGCATACTTTTGCTTAAGAATTTCCAAAACTGCTGCTACGTTTTTGTTTAGAGCTTCAGATGTTTTATCCAATAGCACAGAAACAACATAATCTTTAACATTAGTATTTTTCTTCAGTCTCTCTACTAAATCAGTATACTTCGTAAAATCATCATCCTTGTTCGAGGTATTCCACGCTTCTACTTCTTGAAAAAACTTTTCAAAAGTTTGACCAACCCAGATTTAGTAATCTGTGTTGATCTTTTAGCTTCCAATCCTTTGGCAATTTCTTCACCAATAGTTTTTCCCATTGTAATGATTGCTGTTAAATCATAAGCACCTTCTTTTACCACACTTGTCGAAATATCTTTATGCATAATTTTGATATGCTGTTCCTTTTCCATCCTGTTCAGGAAATTCTTTTTACATATATCACATTTAATAGCTTTTTTTCTTGTGTCCATACGTGCCACATTTACAGAAAACATTCCATGTGCAGATAAAATATCTTCTATCCTATCTACTTCATCCTGGGTCCATTTCCTATTTGGGTCACAATCCTTTTCATCGTTTTTGTGACCAAGCAAAGGTCCTCCACAATTTTTACAATGATGAAAGACAAAACTACCATCGGTTTTCTGAATATGACCATATTTCTCAAGTTCACAAATCTCTTTGTTCAAGTCCATGCTTCCTCTGTACATAACATCCATTTTTATTTAAATTTTCTTAAACACCAGGGGAATTTTCAGGGTAACCTTCAGCTTAAATTTTCGAAATGTTTAAATTTGAAAAATATTAACTTAATTTATCTTTAGAAAATTATAAGAAAAATATACACGCATACTAGAGGTCTCGTAAATTTTCTTGGGTGTAAAACTTCTCACTCAGAATTTTCTTTGAAGCGTCAACTTATGTCAACCAGCGTCAACTTTTCAATAGAAGTAGTAATACTGGTAATATAAGTAATACCTCTTGTTGTCTTCTTCCTACATGAGGAACCTTACACTCCGCATATCATCTTAGGGGGGAGCTTTTTGGCGGGAAAAGTTAAAGTTCCTTTGTTCTTCTAAACATAGCTGATGGTTGACCCCTCCACCCCCTGGTAAGGGTATTTTACTCCATGTTTTCTGGCATTTTAGACTTTACAAAAATTTTCACAAAACTTTCGGAACTTGTTAATCACAAGAAAACACTTGTTAATTTCGATGTCCAGGTCCAAGATTCGATGACGTCTCTGCTACCATTTGTTATATCCCAATTGTACTTGGTGGAATACTGAAGAGATGATGCCGTTGTCCTTAAACCTTCTTTATTTCCTTTAGCCGAAGTTACAGTAATCCTTTTAATACAATATCTATATACAGACTCTTGATATAAGTATTTACATAACCAGAGGT
>NC_090747.1:21596770-21604270 GCF_036898095.1 Palaemon carinicauda
ATTTATGCTACTTATCATTCTCCTATCTCTCATTCTTGCGTTATTCATTCTTTCTTTTACATCATCTAACGAAAAAACCACACACATTATAAGTATCATTCATACTCAGCCACGTTTCATCTGTATTAATATTAACATTTATCTTCCACACTCACTTGCACATTTACACCTTTGTCATACTTATATCCATTCTCACTTTTACTTATAAAATTTCCCCTTCTTTCATCCTTACTTAAAACTCTCGTATTCTTCCTTTTCATATATTCTACTAACACCAACTGCTTACCTTCTAGAACTAATTCCTCATATATACTAGGTTCACACTTGTTCCTTTAAAACCATTTACTTTACCCCATTCTCTTGGATATACTCAGGTACCTCCTTCCATTTATGCAACTGGTCGTGGTGTGCCCTAACTCTTTCCACACTACCAACCACACACAACTTACCCAATACATAACTTAATCCACTCGAACCATCTTCTAACACCTCATAGGAACCTTCTAACTTATCACGCACCTTTTATACATTCATTCTACCCTTTTCAATTACTTCTTTCATCACTCTCTCACCAACTTTGAAGCTTTCAAACCTCTCATTTGCTTTCCTCCACACATCTCTATCATCCTCCGACACACCCAACCTCGGTCTTACTATTTTTTCAAAACTTAACACAAACTTACATGGAGACATACCCGTACTCGTAAGCATTGTTACATTATAAGTCCATAAGGCTCTACCAACATACAAATCCTAATCATTATCACTTGTACTCATCATTCGCAGAGTTTCAGTTAATGTTCTTATAGCCCTTTCAGCCAACCCATTCCCACTTGGCATATAAGGAGTCGAATACACATGTTCAATACCCCATTCTCTTAACATCTGCTCAATCTCCCATCCAACAAACTCTGGGCCATTATCACTTAACATTCTCGCAGGCTTACACACATACATCGGCAACATCCCTTGACCAACCATTCTTACAACAGTCTCACTCCGTTTATCCTTGATGGGTACTTAATACGTAAATTTACTCATGTGATCAACCATAACAATCATTCTCACATGTCTTCTCGCAGTTGCAGGCAACGAAATGCAATCAATCACAAATATTTCAAGTGGGTCTTTCATACGCAATCTCAAAACAGGCGGATTAGCATGCACTCTCTGACACTTCCCTTTCTGGCAATCTTCACAGGTAGTCGCTACATCCTTACATATCTGACTCAACCCAGGCGTAAACAATCTCTCACGCATGCATTCCCAAAATCTATTCTTACCCATATGCCCATATCTGTCATGCACTAATATACACATACTTACATTTGCATGCATCGGAGACACAGGAACATATATATCTTCATCCATGAAAGTTTTCATCATTCCCATTACTAGCCCCATCATAGCTTCCATTCATTTCTCCATTCGTTCTTCATTCTCTCGCATCCTCATCTCAACACCCTCTTCCACTTTCTCTACAGTTCCCTGAATTTCCTTCAGTTTCCTTCACATCTCGTCATTCTCACAGTTCAACCTCTCATTATCTACTAGCAATCTCTCCTTCTCAACTATCAACTTCTGTTCCCGTTCTTTAACCAACCACAATTCTTCCCTCAGTGACTTGTTCTGCTCTTCCATTGTTATTTCTTCAGACTTAAATCTAATTCATAATCCTATCAGCCCTTCGTCCAAAAGTCCAGCATCCTATCCTAAATCGGCAGTCCCTGTTAAGGCGCCAAAATAATGTGGTGGGAGGCACACAAAAGCATCCCCAACACCCTTGATCTTTCTAACAGACAATTGCCTCTTCAATACAAACTTCCCTCTTACGTTATCATAAACTGGACTCTTAGACTGAAGGGAAACAAAAACGAAACATAACCTTAAAACTAAATTTCTTAATACTAAAACAATCACTTAATACTAAAAAATCACCAATCATAGACCATAACCATAAATAGTCACAACTTAGTACTACAATCTTAACCTACTATAATTGGAAAGCGTAAAATTTTAAACTGAAATTCACTTCAACCACAGTAATTATCATATATGATTCTGAGTGGACACTTTCGTCCATACAAAGGACTACAGTCTTCAATAGCCCACTACCAGAACTCTGCAGTAACCGGAGCACTGACAACTATTGATACACAATTGCATTAATCATCATCATCATGATCATCATCATCAATAAGCTAAACAATTCCTTTAACCG
Source organism: Palaemon carinicauda (assembly GCF_036898095.1). Taxonomy (NCBI): domain Eukaryota; kingdom Metazoa; phylum Arthropoda; class Malacostraca; order Decapoda; family Palaemonidae; genus Palaemon; species Palaemon carinicauda. The sequence continues at coordinate 21,598,992 of NC_090747.1, forward strand.
GGATGGATCGTTACTGCATCTATGTCATCAATATCCACAGAGCAGTCCAATCAAGTCAGGTCATCAATAATTCATTCCACATTCAAGGAAAAATCTCTCCAAAGGAGGAATTACGGCTGTTGAAATATATAATCACTTCCGCACTGATAAAAATATATAATATTCCAGCATTCGAATCACACAGAACTGACGCTTACTGCAGTCAAATCTAAAAGCCCTTCACCCAAGACGTTCACCACTGTCGTAACCTAGCTAAAATCATAAAAAAATACTTTCATTTATACCAACAGTCTTTCTCACAACAAACCTTCAATACACTAACTACCTTTCGCTCGCTGACACAATCTCTCTCTCTCTCTCTCTCTCTCTCTCTCTCTCTCTCTCTCTCTCTCTCTCTCTCTCTCTCTCTCTCTCTCTCTGGATTTGACATTAAAAAATAAACAAAAATAAAACAAAGATTAATCCTCCACATCAGAATGTCGTTTTGAGCAATAAATTACGTAGTGCAATAATGGGAAATAAAAAAACATATTTCCTTGTTATATATATCCTGGTAATGATTCCAATTTATTTCTATATAGGTTTTTGTGGGGTTTTTATGTTAAATATCTTTTAGAAGAAAAGAAAACTTTTCGAAGTGGCTTTCTTGTTACTCTCCTGTATTGAGAATTGTCGGAATGTGTGCTTGTTTTATCCTCTCCTGTATCTTTTGTCTGTTCAAAACAAACTGTTAAATATCTGATTTGGAAAAGACTGTTTTTCCAATACCCATGATATAAATTTAGATTGTACTTCATTCTAAAAAAAAACTAAGTATATTAATCAAGCTAACGATTTTGTCCCCATTAAAAATATATTTCAGTAATTTTCTTCATAAAAGTGTACCTCTCACCGTATCATGTTTTGAATCTCTTTCTTGGGTTAATGATGAAGGGGATATCTTGTTTTGCCTTGAGAGAATTTTATACTAAACTTTGACTATATATAAAGAGTATGTTTTGTGCTAAATAGGATTACACTATTGAATTATAAAAACAAATAGTACCTACCTGGTATACATCCTCCAATTTTGGTTTCTCTATCACCTATTTCCTAAAGACATCTCAATCCAATCCGGTTTAGCTATTTATTGTGTCCTGAGTTCAATATCTATATTTGCTTTTCTCCATTGTAAGTTTATTTTTCGTGAAGTGATCTCTTTAGCCAGCTGTTAGTTAGCTAGTATTGTTTTGATCCTGATGATATGATTTTTTAATTACAATGGTATCGTATTTGCCTAACTGCATTTTCTGAAGATAATCATCTCTTCCCTAGTTTGCAATTTGGTTTTCTCAAAGGTCTTGGAGTACGTGGTGTCCTTCTTAAAATAACCAATGCTCTACAGAAATCCCTTGATTGTGGCCAGGAAGTTCGTATGATTGGCCTTCATTGACTGTCATAGATAGGGATGACGAACACAATATCCAAGTGTTGGGATCTCCTGACCCGTATTTTTGACGCATGCTGGTTTCACCACCATGTGCCAGAACGTGAGACACGGGCAGCAGATCGATCCCATTCCACGACCGTGAGTTTAATCTGTTCCCTGGGGAGGCCACTGCTGTACTTGCGCCCCACAGTTGGGGATAGGCTCTCTCGGCTGACGCTCTGCTGAGCATCTATTCTGATGAAACTGGAACTGTGACTAGACACCTTCAAGCTTTTACCCCATCAAATATATTAATTCGGAAGTATGGCGTCGGACTGATCGCTGTTTAATGTACGAGACCAAAATAAGAATAGGAACCTTGACAAATAATAAATGAAACTAAAAACTAACGTTCGCGTTATCTATATCACCACGTCTTCACTGTTATTTAAAAAAGATAAACTGAAAAAAATATGAAGCACAGACAACAAATTGTTAACGGGACTAACGGTAAATTCACTTAATGAGTTTGCATAAAGTCAAAACAATTATGATATGGCCAACAAGGTAGTATCAAATATATTCATTATGTTTACATTTCTTTTCGAAAGTTCTTCACCTCACTAAATGATATCGTTCACTCTATATTCAGGATTTTCATTTAAATTTCACGAGTATTTTCATGACAGGTTACATTTTATATTTATTTATTTTATTTCATTTTTTTAGTCTTCATAGATAGTATTATGTAGGTGAGGGTGGAATTTGGTACTCAGATGCTCAATTTCTTCAATTCTTACCGACAACTTTTGCAACCGATAATCAAACGTTTTTGTCATGATATATTTATATAGAAATCCTTGTCAAGTGCCTCAAAAGGTAATTCAGTGCTGAACTTTACAAACGAAGTTTTACTTAATTTTTCCGATGAAAACCAACACACACAGTATGCTATATCAGTCTTCTTGAGATATACATGACACGGGGAAAGTGCCCACACTCAAACAAGAGGTTGGTCAACAGAGATAATGGAACCTGGTTTTATTACATTAATAAAATTCGAGTGTCTTCTTAACGTTACAGATTATCCTTTACTCGGAGATAAATAAGCAATATATCTTCAACGACTTCAAATTGTGATAGTATTATAACTATGGAATCTCTGATAGAAAATGTGCAATATTTCTGCAAATATTGAGATACACACACACACACACGTATATATATATATATATATATATATATATATATATATATATATATATATTATATATATGCGTATAATTATATATATATATATATATATGTGTGTGTGTGTGTGTGAGTGTGTGGGTGTGTTTGTGTGTGTGGGGGCATATATATATATATATATATATACACATGTATATATATATATATCTATCTATCTATATATATATATATATATATATGTATATATATATATATATATATACACACATATATATATATATATACATACATGTATATATATATATATATATATACATATATATGTATATATATACAGTATATATATATATATATATATACATATATATATATATATATACATATATATGTATATATATACAGTATATATATATATATATATACATATATATATATATATATATATATGTGTGTGTGTGTGTGTGTGTTATTTTCTTAATTATTATTATATTTTCACGAAATCCTGAATATATATATATATATACATATAAATATATATATACATATATACATATATATATATATATATATATACATATATATATGTATATATATATATATATATATTCAAATAAGCCATATGATTTTTCTTCGTAGCCAAGTGCTAGTTACTGTTTCTACAAGTTTGCCGGACCAGGGTTCGATTCTCGGCCGGCCTCAAGCTCTCGTCTTTGTGTGATTTCACCTGGGGCTCTGACCCCGAGGTCGTTAAGATAATCCAGACATTAATGTATCAAAAATATTTGGCTTATTTGAATATGAAAAATACGTCTAATTGTGCAAAAAAAATTATCTTATATATATATATATATATATGTGTGTGTATATATGTATATATATACATATAGCCTATATGTAAATATATATATATATATATATATACTTTTATATATATATATATATATATATACTTTTATATATATATATATATATATATATACTTTTATATATATATATATATATATATATCCTTGTATGTGTGTGCACGATCTATTTGTCTACCTCTACATGTTCTTAGTTGATCAATTTCAGATAAAGTTTCTTCCTCATTCCTAATTCCATGTATATTTATCTGTGTATTATACAAATTTATATACGCAATTTGGCATCATAAACAAAGTCAGTGCAATTTTGTAATACTTATTTATACTAATAAAATACATATATCATATTCAATGTCAGTTGTTGAAGGACCATAACAGGATGGTGTAAATATCCTCTCTGCCTGGCTCCTAACTGCATAAAATTACTATTTGTGTCCATGTTCCCAGTTGTAAGAATATTTTTGTCTTCGACCCTCTAGTAAAATTGTCCGTGCGGTGTGAAAACCCTGAGTTCTACTAAAGCCGGTAATGTATTATTTTCTAATTCTTTGGAAAATCCAATGCCGATACCAACAGGCCACGACAACCCTATGCTGGTATTAGCGAAAAACTAGTCCTCTAAATATTCTCGTTAACAAATAGTTACGGGATGATATGTATAAATGGCCAGTCTGTAGGGCATTGTCCTGCTTGATAGGGCAATGTTACTGCCACTTGCCTCTGCCATTTATGGACGACCTTTAAACCTAAATTCCGCTGAGGGTGACCAGCGGTATTTTTTTTTTTTCTATTTGACTAATTAGTAAGAAACTTTGCCTAACAGTTTACCTCTACTCAGATTAATTGCATCATTGCAAAATGACACTGAGGAGTCATGTTGAAAGTTTGACAAAAAGGGTCTATTTTTTTTTTTTCATTTGGAAATTTTAGCTACCACAGGCTGAAGTAAGTCTTCCCAGAGCCATCTAGGGTATTCAACGAGTGGAGAAACTTAGTCCTTGCTTACTAATAACTGAGAATAAGATATATTGTTTCTCAGTCAAAATTTGTGCCTGAATGACTAGGATGTTAGTAAAGAATTTAAATCAGTATGAAATCTATGGTATTTCACAGTTCATGGCTTCAAAGATGCAAAATCCTTATTCGGATAAGGATTCGTTTCCCCAACATCACAGAGAAGATTTTTTCTTTACTTCCTCATAACTGTGATAGTTATAGGGATTGATTACATAACTGCCGTTTTTAAAACTACAATCGTAATTAGTTTAAGCTAATTACAATAAAAATTGTCATTTATTTCCGAGGAGAGATGGCATTCCTTCAGGATGAAGCAATGATACATTCAATCGGCAGTGAGTATAAATCTTCCTTCTATACGATGTCTGACAGGATGGGTCATAGAGATGCAATAGATAGTTCTTGAAACGTTATATAGTAGCTTAACTCGCTTTCTACACTTCGTAATATGATCTCAAAAATTTTATGCTTGTTAGCAACAATCATCTGTTGTTTCATTTTATTTTTTTTACACAATACTTATGCTTCATTCAACATTTAGTAAATGCAATTTTTTTCTCCTTATTAAATAAGCTCAGGTTTTTATTTCATATTATTCAAATTAATTCAGTCTCTCGAAAACATAATCAAATCTTTTCGAATGTGTAAATGAATGTTTTGATGTCACCTTTATCTATATATATATATATATATATATATATATATGGAATAAAACCATGTTATTGTTTTGAAAGTGCGTTATCTTCGCTAAAATGTTACACCTACAAACTCTAAGGAAGATGAAAAAGTATTGATTGATA
>NC_090747.1:21647953-21667953 GCF_036898095.1 Palaemon carinicauda
GCTGCCGGCCTATGAGGCCGGCAGCCGGGCAGGTGTAGTTCTCTGGTTCTTTTGCTGCCTGCTGGCATCGGTCTTGTACCTTTGCCGGCCGGCTTATGTCAGTCCTTGTCTGCCGGTCACCAAGAGTGTGGCCGGCAGCTGGGTACTACCTTGTGTAGTTGCTGGCCGGCAGCCATTACCAGCCAACACTGGCTGTTACCGGCCGGCAGTTGCTGCCGACCGGCACAGGCATTTGAACCAGAGTGCTGCCGCCCTATAGCTGTTAAGTAGTATACTTTAAAGCTAGTTGTGGTGTGTGCCGGCAGGCAAAGGCAGGCTGGCACACATCCCCCTATACTGTACTAGTATTCTTCTGTATAGTATATACAGTAAGAAGAAAACTATAGTAAAGGTTTTGGTACAGCACTGTATCTTCTAACACTATTGTGTTTTCTTGCACATCCCTTTGCTGTTGCCCTCAGATAGGAGTTCTTCCCTGTCTATTATCCAGGATTTTAAAATCATTGCTTAGGTGTGAGCTCCACCTGTTTCCTCTGGAAACCTTGCATTGGTTACTCTAGAAGAGATAAACCATTTTTTATTTTATTATCTGGAAGGCTGCAACAATGGGTTGTGAGGGAAACACAAGTGTGTGTCTTTCCTTTCTGAATTGTTATGCTATACTATGCATATCCAGTGATACATAGTTCACTTGATACTCATGGAAATTTCTTCTCTTTACAGAAGGACACTCCGAAGTGGGGAAGTGCTTTCTGCAATGTCAGCAGCAAGAACCTCTGCGGACATGAGTTTTGTAGGAGACACGCAGCATACGCTGTCTCCAAGGATGATCTCCGGTATTGGGACCCTCAGGTATGTACTGTGTGCACTAACCGGATTAATGAGACATTTAAATAGCTAGGAAGAAGCTTCGTACCTGGGTAAGGGGCTTCCAAAAGAACACTTCTGGCCCTTATCTTCCAAGTGAGAAGATGAGGGCGTATCTTTTCCCTAAGGCATCAGCTGATGCAGTGATTCCCCAGCCTCAAGAGGAGATCCCCTAAGTTCAGATCCAGGTGGATGCTGAAGTCGCGGTCGCGATGCAAGACATCCAGCTAAATGACAGGATATCTGATGTGGACGGGTGTCAGGAGGAAGACCTCCTGGCAGAAGCCCAGGATGAAGTTCAAGCCCCTCTACATCGGCCGGTCTCCCAGTAGAGCTGGGACAGGCCCTCTCTTCTATTGTTGGAATGATCCAACAAATGCAGAAGGAGAATCAGGAGAAGGCGGCTGCAATGGAACTGCGAATGCAGTGCCTTGCAGAATCACATGGGCCCCAGAAAAAGCTCAATGTGAAAGACCTTCCCTTGTGCTCAGATGCTAACCCATGGAGGTATGCTGAACACATGCCGATGACGACTGGAAAGATCGTCATCTCGGATAAGCTGGGCTCAGTTCCCCTGGAGGGTGGAATTCTGGCCCAGCAAGGCATCATATCCGGACTGTTATGTCCGGCTGAGGAAGGAACCAGCTTCAAAGGAGGAGACAGAGCCGAAGGAAGTCATAGTGATGGACCATGCTAAGGCTCAAGCTCTACTTTCATCCTCGATGAAAGAGAGGGGCTTCTCTAACTCAAAGGTAGCTGCATTGAATAGGAAGCTCCCTTCCTTTGTGTCCTCGCCTACTAGAGCCTTCCCCCTTTTACAGAAAGGGTTTCTGGCTGTACTAAAAGCAATCGAGGCCGGCAAGTCTTGCCCCTCCCTAGAGGAGTGTAAACCCTTGTCGCTGGCCCTGCCTATGGACCACAAAGACTGGAAGGACGTCCATCTTACGTTCTCAGTGGGAAAGTTGGAGGCTGATATTGCCGGACGTCAGTTCGGCAAGGACCTCCCTAAGCTGTCTGACTTTCTTTTGCGAAGTGAGTTCGATACAAAAGAAAGACTGACTGCCTCAATGTCTCTTCAGACTACTCTCGAGACGATGGCAAGTGACCCCAAGGTCCATGAAATGTTCATGGTAGTGGCCAAGCCTCATCTGGCCACAGTGACGAAGGACCTTTATGGCTTCGTCAAGGCAAGGAGAGCTTGTAGGGAGTTCGTGTTTACCTCGGCTACGGTGAGGCACGAGCTAAAGAAACTAATCTCCTCCAACATTTGGGGAAAAGACCTTTTTCCCTACCGATTTGGTCAAAGAAGTTTTTGATAAAGCCGCCTTGGAGAATAGAAACCTTCTCCAGAAGTGGGGCCTGGCTATCAAAAGAAAGTCTTCCCCGGATGAAGGTCCTCAACCAAAGAGGAAGACTATGAGGACTAGGCTACCGTCTCGGCCAGCCAAGCCTCTTAGACAGCAACAGCAACGGCAATTGCCATTGCCCCCAGTGCCCCAGATCGTGGCACAAACCCCGACCACCTTTCAGTGGGTACCCCAGGCCGTGTCAACACAGTCCACGGCATTCACCCCAGCGTTCGAAGGGCAGTCTACTTCCTTTCGAGCAAAGCCTAGAGGAGCAGCCAGAGGCTCGTCTAGACGCCCCTCAAGGGGAGGGGATTCAGGGGTGGTCGTGGTCAGGAAGGCAAGACCTCAGGACGGCAGTCCAAGTGAGGTGATACCGGTAGGAGGGAGACTTCTGAAATTTCGGGATCGGTGGACCTTCGATCCCTGGGCCCACAGCCTACTCAAGAATGGACTGGGCGGGAGCTGGTACAGCACTCCACCCCCGTACCTTCGGTTTTTCCAACACTCCACCCCCGTTATGGAGGAGTACGTTCAAGAACGGTTGGAGAAAAAGGGTGAAGCCCATCAATTTCTAAGGGAGGCTGTTTTGTGTTCCCAAGAAAGACTCGGAAAAGCTCAGAGTCATTCTGGACTTGTCGCCACTTAACAAGTTCATAGTGAATTGCAAATTCAAAATGCTAACACTGCAACACATAAGGACCTTACTGCCCAAGAGGGCATATTCCGTCTCTATAGACTTGTCAGACGCCTACTGGCACATTCCAATTAGCCATCGACTCTCCCCCTACCTAGGGTTCAGGCTACAACGAAGACTATACGCCTTCGGAGCCATGCCATTCGGGCTAAACATAGCCCCAAGGATTTTTACGAAGCTTGCGAGCGTAGCTCTCAAACAATTTCGCCTAAAGGGAATTCAGGTAGTAGCCTACCTGGACGACTGGTTGGTGTGGGCAGCATCCGAGACAGAATGCTTGCAAGCTTCCAGTCAAGTGATCCAGTTCCTAGAGTACCTAGGCTTCAAGATCAACAGAAAAAGTCTCGACTTTCTCCATCTCAAAAGTTCCAGGGGCTAAGATCCACTGGGACCTTTTGTCACACCGTTTCTCCACCCCAGCGAAGAAAAGGAAGGAGATAGCGGGTTCTGTCAAGAGACTTCAAGATTCCGAAAGGATATCAAGACACGAGCAGGAGAGAGTACTGCGCTCTCTCCAGTTTGCTTCGGTGACAGACCCAGTGCTAAGAGCACAGCTAAAGGATGCAATCGGAGTTTGGAGAAGTTATGCATCAAACGCGTGAAGAGATCTGAGAAGACCAGCCGCTTCGGCTAAGTACTCTTCTCAGGCCTTGGTCCCAAGCCAGACATCTAAAGAAGTCAGGTTCTTCTTCAGCCACCTCCCCCGTCGGTGACGATTCACTCAGACGCCTCAAAGGAGGGATGGGGAGGTCACTCTCATCGGAAAAAAGTCCAGGGGACTTGGTCCAGGCTATTCAAGACCTTTCTCATAAAACTTTCTAGAAGCTAGGGCAGTGCTCCTTACCTTAAAGAAAGTCTCCCCGCGTCATTCGTTCCACATAAAGTGGTAATAGACAGCGAGGTAGTTGTAAGATACTTGAATCGACAAGGATCGAGGTCACCACCTCTCACCTAGGTGATGTTGGCCGTCTTCCGATTGGCGGAAAAGAAGAAGTGGTACCTGTCGGCAGTTCACCTTCAAGGAGTCCACAATGTGACAGCGGACGCTCTATCCAGGTTCACACCAATAGAGTCGGAATGGTCCTTAGACGCAGGATCATTCTCCTTCATTCTGAATCAGTCCCAGAACTGCAGATAGACCTCTTTGCGACGAAAGACAACAAGAAGTTGCCCCTGTACGTGCCCCGTACGAGGACCCCTTAGCGGAAGCAGTGGACGCGATGTCCCTCGACTGGAACAGATGGTCCAAGATTTATCTGTTCCCTCCTCACAACCTTCTGTTGAGGGTCCTCAACAAACTGAGATCCTTCAAAGGGTAGCGGCAATAGTGGCCCACAAGTGGCCGAACAGCCTGTGGTTCCTCCTGGCATTGGAACTGTAGCTGAAGTTTGTACCACTACCAGATCCAGTTCTGACCCAGCGAGTCCAGAAGTCAACTGTCTGCGCTTCATTACAGAAAACCCGGAACCTGCAGTTCATGATTTTCTCTCCCTAGCGGTGAGAAAGCGTTTCGGGATTTCGAAAGCCAGTATAGACTTCCTTGAGGAATATAAATGCAAATCTACTAGAAGGCAAGATGAGTCATCTTGGAGAAAATGGGTGGCCTTTTGTCAAGGCGAAGATTCCGCAGGAGATCTTGACAGACTTCTGCTTATCTTTTTTCCCCACCTCCATGGTCAAGGGTTGGCAGCGAACACGATTTCAGCGTGTAAGTCTGCTTTGACAAGACCCATTCTATATGCCTTCCAGGTCGACCTAGGTAACGAGATCTTTAATAAAGTCCCGAAAGCCTGTGCTAGGCTCAGACCTTCAGCACCTCCAAAGCCCATTTCATGGTCTTTAGACAAGTTCTTCATTTCGCTTCTCTGTTGAGCAATGAAGAGTGTGCGTTAAAGGATTTGACACAAAAAGTTATTTTCCTATTTTGCACTCGCGTCCGGGGCCAGGGTTAGTGAGATTGTAGCCTCTCGAGAGAGGCAGGTCGTGTTCAGTTCCTGGATGGGGAAGAACTGAACCTGTTTCCGGATCCTACGTTTCTCGCCAAGAATGAGTTACCCACCAACAGGTGGGGTCCCTGGAGAATCTGCCCTCTGAAAGAAGATGCATCTCTATGTCCAGTAGAATGACTAAAGGTCTATCTTCATAGAACTTCAGACTTCAAGGGTGGTCAACTATTCAGGGGAGAAACATCAGGCTCAAATTTATCTCTGAATCAACTCAGAGCGAAAAACACATATTTTATTCGCAGAGCGGATCCTGACAATACACCCGCAGGTCACGATCCGAGGAAAGTTGCCTCATTCTTAAATTTCTTTAATTGTATGGATTTTGAGCATCTCCGTTCATACACTGGCTGGAAGTCTTCCAGAGTGTTCTTTCGCCACTATGCGAAGCAAGTAGAGGAACTAAATGAGATCTGTGGTAGCAGTGGGTCGCGGTGTTAACCCTACTGTTTAACTCTGCGAGGAACAGTGGTCTTAATTGGGACGATTAATTCCAGGGTGAGTGTGTAGTTACATACTGTACTACAAACTAAGTGAGGGCACTGTGTTGCCCATCCAGACTGTTCCATTTCCGAAGGTGAACCTAGCATAAGTGCAGACATGTGTGACGAGCGTTTCTAACGCTAATGTCATTGATTTGTAATACAGGCTTTTATGACTTTGATACCTCGGTATCTTAAAAGTGGCATCTAATGTTTTTTCTTTCAGACAAACAAGCTCTGTTTACTATCATACTTATGCTTAAAGTTTTGGGTTATCCTCTTCTTATATATATATATATATATATATATATATATATATATATATATATATATATATATATATATATATATATACATATATATATATATATATATATATATATATATATATATATATATATGTATATATATATATATATATATATATATATATATATATATATATATATATATATATATATATTGTGGTTAACCTGTCTATTTATTGCCTGTCAATAATCTGGTTCTTGAGAACCTTGCGTCTTCTTCACCTGTGTCAATTTATTGGTATAATTGAGCATTCATTCTATATACCTTATCTGGGATAATTCTAATAGAATTGTTCCTTTATGCAAGCTATGTTGCATTGGTTTTCCTCCTATGCGGATATAAAACCTTTGTCCAATACAAGTATTGTGCGGAAAACTGGTCGATATTTCATATTGACGCAGTGGTCCTTTACAAACTATGCTTTACTTAATATAGGGCGAGACCACTATATTAGCTTGCCTGGTATTCATACATAGATATATGTACTCTTCGAGACTTTTCCAGAGTCTAGTAGGACTCTTCCCTGTAGGGGGCAGGAAGCTCTAACATAGTTTATAGTTAGTTGAAAAGATGTATAACAGTAACATCTTAGGTCTCTAGGTCTAGTCGACCGGGAAAAAATTACCTCCGGGGAGTACGGCACGTTCTGAGAATCCACAGATACAGTAATGCTCTGGTACACTTCCATCAGGACGACATGGCTTGAGCCCAAAAAACGGATTTTGAGCGAAGCGAAAAATCTATTTTTGGGTGAGATGGCCATGTCGTCCTGATGGACCCGCCCTTGCCTTTCTAAGAAAGGGCTGTAGGACCCCTCCCTACATACAGTATCTGTAGCACCTCGTGTACGCTACAAGGAATACAGATGGCGCCCGAATTCGTATCTCGTCAATCACCTCCTACGAGACGAAATCTCTGTCCAGGTTGTAGATTGCCATGTGACGTGTCTAGAATACGTCCTCTGATATGTCGCGATATCCCTTTCACGAGGGATACTCGCTCCAGGAGTTAGAATTCTGGTACCTTAAGGTAAATTCTCTGGGAATATCGCCGTAGTTGTAATATACCCTAGGAAGCTACCCTATAGGAACTTCCATCAGGACGACATGGCCATCTCACCCAAAAATAGATTTTTCGCTTCGCTCAAAATCCGTTATATATATATATGTATATATATATATATATATATATATATATATATATATATATATATATATATATATATATATATGTATATATATACATATACATATATATATATATATATATATATATTTATATATATATATATATATATATATATATATATATATATATATATATATTTATATATATATATATATATATATATATATATATATATATATATATATATATATATATATATATATATATATATACGTATATATATATATACATATATATATGTACATATATATATATATATATATATATATATATATATATATATATATATATATATATATATATATATATATATATATATACGTTTAATATATATATATATATATATATATATATATATATATATATATATATATATATATATATATGGGAAAATTAGCAGGCTAACTATTAGGAGATATGATATAGAATTAAATGGATACTGTGGTAGTATGTATATCACCTTTTTATGGGGATTTTGAAGTTCATAAATTTATGAAAAAGCAAATCACATAAAGACATATAATCGAAACATGTCTACTTATTTTTATTTCTTATTCTTTTTTTTTCGATATCTCTTAGTCCAACCTTCTAAATTTTTTTTTCATATCAATTTTATTTTGAACCGTTTAAACTGCATTTTTTATTAATAAATAAAAGTGTTATTTTCTGAGTTTTTGCATCGTACAGAAGATCATTAGGGAAAAAAAATTACGTATACATATATATATATATATATATATATATATATATATATATATATATATATACATAATTTTTTTTATCATTATTATTATTATTATCATTATCATTATCAGTATTATCATTATTATTATTATTTTTTTATTATTACTTGCTAAGCTACAGCTCTAGTTGGAAAAGCAGGATGGTAAAAGCCCTGCGCGCTCCAACAGGGAAAATAACCCATTGAGGAAAGGAAACAAGAAATAAATAAAACATTTCAAGACCAGTAAAAGCATTATAATATATATATATATATATATATATATATATATATATATATATATATATATATATATATATATATACATTTATATATATATATATATATATATATATATATATATATTTATATATATATATATATATATATATATATATATATATATATAAATATATATACATATATATATATATATATATATATATATATATATATATATATATATATATATATATATATATTTATATATATATATATATATATATATATATATATATATATATATATATATATATATATATATAAACAAAACAATATATAATGTCAAATTAACTTTCCTGATGATACAGTAGAACCTTCAACGCCTCTCTTCTTCAAAACCAGTTTATTGGGATTAAAGCCACGGTTGATATTTGATATCGTCCATTCTACCTTTTTTTTTTCAGACATTTTCCCCTCTTTTTCAATATTGATTCAAAGCTATTCAAAATATTAGCTACCCATACACATGCCCTTCCAGCTATTTTAATATTCCCTGATTCACTATCATTTTTTTGTAGTTTATCTATAAATCCCATGAGCGTGTGACACCCCATTAACTTTCGAGAAAACATGTCCTTGTGTTGTAAATCTCAAAGCTACACTTTTCCAAAGTCCTCTTTTCCGAGGTTGATGACTCAGAATTGTAAATATTTCAGAGGAATTGAAAACTATATTTCATTCGAATGAAAGTTTGTACACGGATGGTCTCCCTACTAACGTTCATGGAGCTCTTCTTGATCAATTTTACATTACTAAGATTTTTTTTTTATTTTGTCCTTTGACAGGTAATATATGATCAGTTTTTTTTTCTTTTTTTTTAGCGAAATGTGTTATCTATCACAGTTACCAGTTGTTTTACATATAAACATAAATTTGGGTATTTTACAAAAGAAGATTAATTGTGTTATTACTTTGTCAAAAAACCTATGTAAAGATTATTTTACAAAAACATATGGTAACTTTACAAAAATACATAGTAACATGGTTATTTGCGAAGTCCACTATTATCTAAAAAGTCATTTTGCCAAATGACAAAATATCTCATGAATGGGTGAATGGTGAATATTTCTTTTTTTCTGTGGTTTGATAATAACTACTTTACCTATTACCCAGCAACTGATGAAAGAAATGTGAAGTTTGACTAAGTTTTGTATGACTTGCATGAAAAGAAGTCATACAATGCATATGTCTTGATGAAAAAAAATTGTCAATATGAAGAAATCGTAATTTGAATGAAAGAACTTGAAAACCTAAGGTGGGGAAGACTGATAGGTAGTAGGTTGGCCAGGGCACCAGCCACCCGTTGAGATACTACAACTAGAGAGTTATGGGGGTCCTTTGACTGGCCAGACATTACTACATTAGATTCTTCTCTCTGGTTACGATTCATTTTTCCTTCGCCTACACACACACTGAATAGTCTGGCATTTTCTTACATATTCTCCTCTGTCCTCACACACCTGACAACACTGAAACTACCAAACAATTCCTCATCACCCAAGGGGTACTGCATTGTAATTATTCAGTGGCCACTTTCCTCTTGGTTTGGGTAGAAGGGACTCTTTAGCTATGGTAAGCAGCTCTTCTAGGAGAAGGACACTAAAATCAAACAATTGTTCTCTAGTCTTGGGTAGTGCCATAGCCTCTCTACGATGGTCTTCCACTGTCTTGGGTTAGAGTTCTCTTGCTAGAGGGTACACTCGGGCACACTATTCTATCTTATTTCTCTTCCTCTTATTTTCTTAAAGTTTTTAAAGTTTATATAGCAGATATTTATTTTAACGTTGTTACTCTTCTTGAAATATTTTATTTTTCCTTGTTTCCTCTCCTCATTGGGCTATTTTCCCTGTTGGAGCCCCTGGGTTTATAGCATTCTGCTTTTCCAACTAGGGTTGTAGCTTAGCAATTAATAATAATAATAATAATGAAAATAATAATAATAATAATAATAATAATAATAATAATAATAATGATGATGATAACAAATAGGAAATTATGGAAATATCTGTTGAAGTTTGGAAATTCCAAAAGCTACTTAGAAAAGGAACAGTTCTCAGATTCGTCTCTGCTGAAGATCATTTTTAAATAAATATAGATTGATAACGGACTTGGAAGTAGAAATATTCTTTCTAAAGCTCTGTGTGGAAAAGCTGCAAACATAAATATAGTTCAAATAAAGATCTGTCTGCAGTCCAATGGATGTAAAAAAAAAAATAAATAAAGTAAAAACAAAAATCAGTAGTTTTTAAGCTAATCTTTTCGAACAGCATGAAGTCATCTTCCTAGGTGTAGAAAAGAAAACTGCCTTAGTAAATTTCAAAATTAATCACTCGAATATTTTTCTACAATCGTTTTGTTTGTGGAACAGATTTCCACATGAAGTAGTAAACAGCAATACTATATCAACATTCAAGAATCATTTTGACAGGTATTCTAATTCAAATGCTCACTTGGATAGTAGATGCTATATATTACAGGTGGACTTGATTGACATGTAGAGTCAGTGAGATGGGGAGCACAGCTTCGATGTAGAATACCATATTTTACTTAACCATTTTTTTTTGTTCCTTCGACCTCCGAAGTTGGAGACTGCCGAGGAAGTCACCTACTATCTTGTTGACGTATTCTGGGACGATGTTTCATATAGTATAACCTGGTAAATAAGGGGATTTTTTTTCAAATATGGTATGCTTGAATACATTGAAATCAGACATATCATATCTAAATAGCTTTGACTTTATTTTATTGCTTATATTTCTGGTAATTTTAGTGATTCACATGTTTTTAATATCCATTATGTCGCAAATGTAAGGCCTTTGCCCTAGTACTCTCCAAATAAACCTAACCTAAACTAAACTAACCTTGAATAATTTTTCAACCTAACCTGATCTAGCTTAACCTTATACTGGAGAAGTCATTGTCCTGTGGCCAGGGTACAAATTTGTCCATGGGAAGCCACGTCCTTCTCAGTCGCAAATTTATGTTAAAAAGCAAAGAAGGACATTGAAACAATTCTGGCCTGCTGACAGAGATAACATGAGAAAATGGTCTGAAAGACTGCTCTTCGTCCAACGACAGAAGAACACAGGGTTTCAAGCGTGATTTGTGAGAACTACGTATGAAACCATATTTGGACCAAAAAAAAAAAAAATCATCTTGGCATTACTGGCACGGTTCTACTGGAAAACGACGAGAAAAGATTAGAGATTGGGGAGCAACTTGCTGAAGCATTAGTAGTTAATAACAGACAGGAAAGCACACCTTCCATGTGCATGGATTGTGGAGGCCCATGCTCTGTGGGTGATGATCTTTGCTGCTTCTGTGAAGGAAAGCAAGGTATTCAAGCAGAACGAGTTTGAGCTAAAAGAAAACACAAACAAGCAGATAAAATGCAACGGCCTTATAATATATAAATACACACACACACACACACACACACATACACACACACACACATATATATATATATATATATATATATATATATATATATATATATATATATATATATATATATATATATATATATATTCACATAAGCCATATATTTTTGATACATTAATGTCTGGATTCTCTTAACGACCTCAGGATCAGAGCCCCAGGCGAAATCACACAAAGACAAGAGCTTGTGACCGGCCAGGAATCGAACCCTGGTCCGGCAAGCTTGAAAAGACAGTGACTACCACTTGGCCAAGTGGTAGTCACTGTCTATACAAGCTTGCCGGTCCAGGGTTCGATTCCCGGCCAAGTGGTAGTCACTGTCTATACAAGCTTGCTGGACCCGGGTTCGATTCCTAGCCGGTCACAAGCTCTTGTCTTTGTGTGATTTCGCCTGGGGCTCTGATCCTGAGGTCGTTACGAGAATCCAGACATCAATGTATTAAAAATATATGGCTTATTTGAATATGAAAAACACGTCTAAATGTGCAAAACTTTATCATATATATATATATATATATATATATATATATATATATATATATATATATATATATATATATTATCATTATCATTATCATTATTTTCTAAGCTACAACCCTAGTTGGAAAAGCAGAATGCTATAACCCTAGGGTCTCCAACAGGGAAAACAGCCCATTGAGGAAGGGAAACAAGGAAAAATAAAATTTAAGAGTAACGACATCAAAATAAATATCTCCTATATAAACTATGAAAACTTTAACAAAACAAGAGGAAAAGAAAGAAGATAGAACAGTGTGCCTGAGTGTACCCCCAAGCAAGAGAACTCTAACCCAAGACAGTGGAAGACCATGGTACAGAGGCTATGGCACTACCCAAGACTATGTATATATATGCATATATATATAAATATATATATATATATATATATATATATATATATATATATATATATATATATATATATATATATATATATATATATGCATATGTATATGCATATATATATATATATATATATATATATATATATATATATATATATATATAACATATTGACAATAAAATTACGAATTTTTTCCTGTGAAAGGTTGTAATCCAGAAGTTCAAGGTATTGAATTTAAAGTGATTAGGATGTTACCCCTACTGTATGTATATTTCTTGACCCAAGCAGACACTGAAATCACCTCATGTAGTTCCTGTCCTGGGGACTCTCTTCCCATAAGAGAACTCTCATTGGAAGTTCGTTTTGTAGGAAATATTAGAAATAAGAAAAGATGAGATACCTGCCTCTGAGGGACCTCGAATAGAATTTCATGAAAACATTAATAAATCTAAAAGATCCAATAATAAAAATCCGTTTCCCACAATGGCAACAATACCATCTTTTTAGGTTTGAGGAAATTTTACATTTACCGAGAGTTTTTGAGAATCACCTCTTTTCTCATCTAACGTAACTGAAAGCTCTTTCAAAATATTCAACAATATAATTATTTGTGAAAACCAAAAACACAGTTGCAGACACACATATACACGTGCTCTGATGGGGACCTTCGGCTATTAAGTTCGACAGAACCACTTTGAAAATCGAAAATTGCTTTATCATTTCTATGTGTGCATCAACATATCGTATATGCTCTCCGGATTTCTCAGCCAATTCTTTTTATAAATAATGAAGATAAAGCAGTCTTTAAATGATGACGTCATCTTTACTGCATCGTCTTCATGACTGAGTTTGACCGAATCGTCTTTGCGTGTTTATTTTTGTATTTATATAGCGATTTTTCTCGCCCACTTATACTTTGAAATATCGTACGTCTGGCAGAGATGGAAAGTATTGGTAAAGTGTAGGCGAACGCATCTACGGTCTATAAGAAGAACAGCTAGAGTTTCCAAAGACATATAGAAGTTAGCTTGTATGTGTGTTTGTTTACTTGCAGTTCATATGTACATTGTCTTTTCATAACGTCCTCGTGAACTTTATAGCAAGGCCACTGTTACCTAAGGTCAAAGAAAGAACGAAAAGTAGGTAGAGAGCAAAAAAAAAAATAATCAAAAATAGAGGGAAACATGATAAAGAGCACAAAGCTGGAGCTTTCTAACTAAGACTCTGGTAACAATGAGAGGCCGCTGGAAACACTTGACACCCTTTCACCAAGTGTATTAGTAAACATAGGGTTTAAATACCTAATTTAGAAACTTTCATGTAGGAATAAACGATATAAGTACAAAGTAAGATTATCACAATAATGTTATGTTTATTTTTTTAAGAAAAAGAAAAACGAAAATTTATAGCAAATCTATAGGAGCTCTTAACTCAAAAACATACTTATTCACACTTAGGTACACTTTTCTCACTGAGTTTTTTTTATTCCAGAGAAAAAGATATAATTGAAAAGGAAAATAAAACTTGCACAATTTTCTGCAACAGAATTTTGATTTTCCCAAGAAGATTAAATGGATGGAGATGTCCCCGAGCGGAATAAGCGAAGTTTCGCCGTCTTGGCCAATTGTAGGCAAAAAGGTCGTGACCTGATGGCTGAGACCTCATTATACGTCTATTATCTGCATCGACACGTTATAAATTATTCCTGCTCTTCAGTTCATAATGCCAACATCGTATAAGGCTTATGGATGTACTCAAAGATTCGACAAAAATTTAAATTTTACAATTACATTTCATTGGTAAGTTCTTAATTTTCAATGTAATACTTTATATAATTGTAAAAAGAGAAAAGTACTGAATGCTAGCAGCAGCAAGAATATCGCCTCTGCTTTTGAATTCATTAACATTATCAAAACCTGCTCTATCAATATTGTCATTGTATATTATGACTACTAATCATTATCATTGTCATCATTTCTTCTATATCATTAATATCTTTGGTAAGTTTGTTCTAGTTTTCCAAAAGATGAGCCACTTGTCATGGAATGGGTTCGAGTTACGCAACAAGAAAATTTTGATCCAACTACTAGTTCATGTTTATGCTCCAAGCTCTTCAAGGATGAAGATTTTTATAGATCGCTAACAAATTGAATCATTTCCTGCTCATCTCAATATGTCTGTTAATTTGTTACGCCAATGTTTGGCTGAGCTGCATTCATTAGGGGTCAAAATTATCTCTTTGACTTTTGATGGACTATCAACGAATACTGCTATGGTCAAAGAGCTTGATTGCAGTCTAGATTCTTAAAATGTAAAAACTTAATTTCTTCATCAAGTAACACTAGAGCAGATATTTTTATGTTTGACCGATGCCACATGCTTAAGGTAATTAGAAATTCATAAGGGGAAAAAATATTTAGTTGATGGGGAGAGAAACTTTATCAGGTGGAATTTCATCGAAAAATTACATACGCTTCATGAATGCAAGGGTTTACAATTGGGGAATAAATTAAGAACGTAACATCTGGCATGGATTAAAAAAAAATAACAATGTTAAACTTGTAGCCCAATTACTAAGCAAATATGTTACAAAATCAATGCAGTTTTGTCTTCACAACAATTTCGTAGAGGTCAAGGGATACGAAGCAACAATCGATTTCATTACCATTATAAATAGTTTATTTGATGTGATGAATTCAAGAAATCTTTAAGGTGGGATTTTAAACGATCAATGCAAAAGGATAATGAAAAAAATCTATACAGATTTTCTGGGCATGCTAAATCTTATCTAATACAACTTAAACTTTCATTTGCTAAACGTTTGTTGAAATCCAATTGCAAAACTGGCTTTCCGGGATTCATAATTTGTATACGAAGTTTGATTAGAATCTATGATAATTCAATAGATTGTCCTAAAACCAATTGAAATTTCTGTTAACGTATAGGATGAGCCAAAATTACCTAGAACTCTATTTTGGCAAAGTTAGATCTATGGGAGAATCTAATAACAACTCAACTGCCCGTCAGTTTTCTGGCGCTTACAAAACAGTATCAGTTCATAACGACTCGGAGAATATGCTCAAAGAGAACTGTATACCTCTGGAACCTGTAAATATTATTTCAGTTTCAAGCAAAGTTAAGGACTGTGTTCTTTCATACAACTCCTCTGTTCAAGTCATAAATTCTTCAATTGATAGGAACAAAACATTTAATGACAAACGTTTTGAGGTAAAACAAGCAGCTGATTTTAATAATGATGATTACACGTATCTTTCAACTAGTCAACATTTGGCATTGTGTTCAAGCAATATTATTGCCTATATTGCGGGATCGCTTGTCTTTAAACTGGAAAAAATCATTAAAGTGTCAAACTTGTATTAATGATCTTATTGGTACTGATAACAGTTCTTTGCATTCTTTAAATATATTAAAAAATAAAGGTGCTCTAATACTCTAATACACCCATCTGATGACGGGATAAATATATGTCTGTGCTGTGAAAAAAAAAAAATCAAAGTGTTGGTAGCAACTGACAGTGATATGCATAGGGAATTGGATAAAAAGGGAATGTAAAATATTTTAATATCCGTATTAGATTATTATACTTTTATATATCTACTCTCTAAATGGTGTAAGCATATGTTCGAGACTGAACTAGATAATAATCCTATTGTTTTACTTATGAAGGCTGTAGCAGAAAAATACCCACAGATCAAGTATTTCTATGCTGCTAAAAATTTTCATAAAAAATTACAAGCAAAAATATCAAATTAAAAGAAGTCAGACGTATACAAAAAGGATACACTTTAGTGGAGAGTAGTCACCTCTTGGATGAATTGTATGTCAACGTATAATTAAAAAGATTCCCAAAACATGAATCGTTTCCTTTGACCTTAAATGGGTGTAAGTGGCACAGGTAGTCAATGCTTATGGTAGACGGTGAAGCCAACTGTCTGTCATAGCCAACACGCCCTCTATCATAGGCAGAAAGGACTTGGGAAGAGAGTAACCAGCTGTTGGTTTACCCTTCCGCATTACTCTCCAGTATTATGATAATCCTAAGAAGGAACAATCCTTGGACAGGGAAATGGAAGATTTACAAAGGTATAGAAATGTCATTTGTAAACTTATAATTCGTTCTAATGGTCTCACCAGGTACAAGGATTAAAAAAATTTTCCTTCCAGATCGGATACTCTACAGGTATCTAAAAAGGTAAAGAGAAGATAACAACTCAGGAGAGTCGTTAAATATGGTCAAAGAATCATAAATTGTTTAAGATAAAGTACTTTCTGGCCTCTAAAGTGAAGTAGTCATTATTAACCTCCTTTGTATATATGCGTGGACAAAATTGCTATTTTAGCCTATAAGGAAACTTCTGTATGACATAATCTTTTGCCTAGCAATGGACCAGACCTTTTAAAGCGTAAAAAGGATGAAAAGAGAAAATGGCTGTGTGACCAAATATGGCTATTTTCTAGACCACCGATACCCTTAAACACTAAACATTCGTGTGGATTACCCGACGCTAGTGACTTCATACAAGAAACACAATGTTCCCGGCAAGCTATAGTACTGTGATCCCAGGTATTCTGAGTGACGGTTGAGTGTGTACCCGAGTTTAGTGAAAGTGCAATACAAAATAAAATGGGTATTTTGTACCCGAATTTAGTGAGAGTAGTAGTGTTTATGCAGTGTACAGAATTTAGGGACAATAATAGTGTACAAAGCGAAGCTATTGTGATAACACACTGATATCTTCTTTTACTTCTCAGGCTAGATATAATTATTTCTGATATATTTTCGTGACTATATTGAATCAGGAATGGCAAGAATACGAGCTACTTGTGATCAGCAAATTATTAATGTCATTCTTGCTGTCAGTTGTAGCGACGATAGTGATGAACTGGAAGGTGAACAATTATATGACAGCAACGATGACAGAGTGTATGTTGCTGTCCCTGATGAACTTCATATTGAATCAAAATGCAGTGAATCTGGGGAAGAAGTTCAATGCCAACGCAAGCAGAAACGTTTGCTAAGTAGCAGGGTAACAGGTAAAGGAGTCCCCCTCCACCCTGCTTATTTGCATCCCACTCCACCCATTCTGCAGACTCTGCCTCCTCTATTCAGAACCCTCCTGGCCCTAGTGTTAATTCTGCTTCTGGTCTTTTGCCTAATGTTATGACTCTGATGACCCTGCTCCAGTATCCCTTGCTGCTGCTGCTGACGTAACCTCTGCTATCACCCCTGCTGCTCCACAGAGACCTCACCAACAATGTGAAGAGGAGGGGGAAATGCTTGTTACCTTAAGTGAGGCAACATTAAGAAGTAGTAGGTGGGCCAGGGCACCAGCCACCTGTTGAGATACTATCACTAGAGAGTTATGGGGTTCTTTGATTTGCCAGACAGTACAACATTGGAACCTTCTCTCTAGTTATGATTCACTTTCCCTTTACCTACTCATACACCGAATAGTCCGGCATATTCTTTTCAGATTCTCCTCTCGTCCTCATACACCAGACAACACTGAGATTACCAAACAATTCTTCTTCACCCAAGGTGTTAATTATTGCACTGTAATTGGTCAGAGGCTACTTTCCTCTCAGTAAGGGTAAAAGAGACTCTTTAGTTATGGTAAGCAGCTCTTCTAGGAGAAGGACACTCCGAAATCAAACCATTGTTCTCTTAGTCTTGGGTAGTGCCATAGCCTTTGTACCATGGTCTTCCACTGTCTTGGGTTAGAGTTCTTTGGCTTGAGGGTACACTCGGGCACATTAATCTATCTAATTTCTCTTCCTCTTGTTTTGTTAAATTATCTAAATTTTATATATGAAGTATTTATTTTAATGCTGTTACTGTTCTTGAAATATTTTATTTTTCCTTGTTTCCTTTCCTAACTGGGCTATTTTCCCTGTTGGGGCCCCTGGGCTTATAACATCCTCCTTTTACAATTAGGGTTGTAGCCTTGTAATTTATACTAATAATAATAATAATAGTGAAAGCTATGTGGCACACAAAGTCTCAACTAGCAGGACCACGTACACCTGTGAAAAATATTTTGGGATATTTTAGGTCCGGTCCAAAAAACTTCTCAGGCCACCACCACAGAGAGTGTTATCGATTATTTTTTACTGAGAAGATGCTATATATGAAAGTTGAGTGAACCAACCAAAAAATAGAAAAGGAGGCCAGGAAGTACAGGACGCAGACATCATCTGTGGTGCTCACAACAGAAATAGAGATATGTGCCCTGATGGGCGTCCTTGTACTTAGTGCCCTGTGTCAGGAGTGCCTTTCTATGTCTGAGGTACATTTTTCAATACTGGTCCACTACCTGCGGTTGGATGACCATGCCATGTGGGTGGAGAGACGAGCTATTGACAAATTTGCCCCAATTAAGAGTGTGTGGGACATGTTCTTTGCCTCATACGAAGAACATTATACACCCGATGTACGTCTGACTATTAATGAGAAGTTGCTGGCTTTTGGGGATAAATGCCATTTAGGATGCTTATACCCGACAAGGCAGCAAAATACGGTATAAAAATCTTCTTTGTTGAAATGTATTCCTTACTAGAGGAACGATAATAATCGACGAAGAGAAGGGCTGACAATCGGTCGAAGTTTTACGAAAGACCTGACACACCCCTACCACAATAAGATCCACATAGGTTCCCGTTTATACCACTTATTCAGGATCTGTTGCATAACTGTAGGATGACTCTCTCTGATTGGGACAGTCGAGGGGAATAAGAGAGAAATCCCAGCTGTCATGAAGAATAAGCAGAGCCGAAGGACAGGAAGCTCAACAATCCTCTTCACCAGGACATGACACTCATGTCATACATACACTCCACAAAAACAGAGGTGAACAATGTCCTGTTTTTATTCAGTATGTACATCCAGACGACTGTTGATATGAAAAGTGTGAAACCCGAAATTATAAATTTTCAGAGTAAAACTAAAGGAAGGGGCGACATATTTGAACAAATATGTGGACAGTAGCGATGCCGCAGTAGGACCATGGTGTATAATCTTTGGCATGATTAATGCACCAGTAATTAATTCATGGATCGTCTACAATGCCAATGCTGACAGTGTATGAGGCACCCCAGTAATACGAAGAAAAAATTATATGAGGGAAATTGGTTTGCAGGTCATCAGACCATCAGCTAAGCAACGCATAAATATCCTGACGCAGCACAAACAAGTCGAGGCCATCATCAGACAGGTGTACTCCATGAACCCTCGTGTCACGCTTGCAGGTGCAGGACCGTCGGCAGAAGAGATGATATAGTCCATGGTACGCTGCAGGAAGTTTAAATCAAAGGCAGACAGGTAGACATGCTTCTGGTACCACAGCTGCTGCAAGCTTGTCTACCCGAGTCATTACTACCAATACTGCTTTGACTGTGTCTGAGCCTGAGGTCTGTATAAAGAAATATCCATGAAACTTTTTTTATTGTATTTTTTTTTTCTTGAACAAAAGTTCTTTTTATGTGACTAGAATATGAGTTACTTGCTGTATCTGTTGAATTAGTATTGTTAGGACTGCTAGATTAGGTTAGATGTGGCAGACACCAGTGTACAAGTGAACAATTCTATCTTTACTAATTTTTCATATAATAAAAACCTTTTTTTGTGTTGTGTTACACTCTTTTCCTTACATTTTGTGCAATGTCAGTGCGATGAAGACTGATTGGAAGTATAGCCAGTGACCTTTTGTTTTGGGGAAATTTGTTGAAAATTGGTTGTATTTTTCTGGGGGGAGGGGATTTTTTCCAATTTTTTTTTAAATTCA
>NC_090747.1:21726000-21731000 GCF_036898095.1 Palaemon carinicauda
TCCTTGAAACTCCCAGTATTTCTTTTTGATTTTGCTTTGTATGGCAAAAGGGGGGTTTCAAGGATGAAACAAATATGAACATAAATAAATATACATATACACAATTTTATAAATTTTCTACAGAATTAGTATATAAAATAATTCTTCAACACTCCAAAGGGGGGATTCGAATTTAGTCAAAATTCGAATGGTAAAGGTAATGTTACAAAATTAAGTAACATTCTAAGGAGAAAAAATAAAAATTACCAACACCCAAATATATACTACATACTAATTTCTCAACATATCTCTTGTTCTTGCCTCACTAATGACAGCAGCCTCTCTCTTTTTTCTTTGGTGTGTACTACTGTCCTCTTTAATATCTGCCTTTTCTTCACTGTCATTAGTCACAGGGCTTAAGAGAGGTATTACTGAAGTAACATGCCGTCTTACAGTTTCACGAGAAGCTCCCTTAAACACAGCTATGTCAGTTACTTCATCCAAGTCATTTAATTTTACTTTTTTAACAATACCCATTGGGTAATTTGAAGGTTTCATGTGCGGTTCTTTTAACAGAACAATATCACCTATTTGAATTCTTTTATGTGTCACTGGTTTATATCTACTCCTTTCGTCTGTAGCTTGTGACACTAAGTGTGCTATAAATTCTGAATTATAAATGTTAATAAGTCGAGACCTCACATTTCTAAGTTTTTGATACTTGTCTAAAACTTTGCTAACATGATCATCTGCCGTCCAGTTCAGATCTTCATCTGGATTGCCCTGCAAGTCAGGAATAATGTTAATAGACAGCAATTCATGTCCATGAATTAATATTTCTGGTGTAATTGCATCAGGCACTTCATCTGTGATACTGTCTCTCAACCCTTCTTTGAAGGCAATAGGGCGCCTGTTAACTAAGTGAACGGTTTGCTCTACAAAAAAACTCAAAATCACGGAAGTCTAACACATTATTTCTTAATGCTCCATAGATTAAACGCTTACTCATCTTAACACACAAGTCTCAACAAGTCCTCCTAATTTGTTACATCCCTTTGGATACTGCTGAAACTTAATTGACTTTACACCATTTTCTTCAAAATATGCCTGACTCTCAGGATCCCCCAGTAAATTAGTGACCACATTAGCTCCAGCTACCAACTGAGATCCAAGATCTGACAAGACTAGTTGAGGGATTCCATACTGATATGAATGCATTTGAAAAGCTCTTAAAAATTCTTTTGTAGTGAGATCTAAACAAATTTTTAAATTAATTGCCCTCGACCAGAGACAAGTTAAACATAGAACCCAAATTTTGCTCTTTTTACCATTAAGCTTAACGTTATACGGTCCAAAATGATCAATAAAAATATACCTGAATGGTATAGAGGGAGGGTCAATCCTAAAATCGCGATAGGCACTTTGATTGACCTTAACCGTTCTCTCTTTGAATCTCTTACAAATGACACATTCTTTTGATGACCTTTTTTACTACTGAAAAGTAATGTGGAATCCAAAACTTTTTTCTCATCTCTGACAAAAGGGAATAAACACCAGCATGAGAGAATTTCTCATGAAAATCTTTTATTACTAACCGAGTTAACTTACTGTGTTTGTGAAGCAAAATAGGAAAGTTGACAAAAGTATCTTTTCTCCATTTAGGCATCTTACTTCTAATTCTTAAGAGTCCATGATCATCCATGTATACATTAAGTTGAGCAATAATATTAGGAATATCCTTTACTCTCTTATTTCTGTTTTCTAAATACTGGAAAACTTCACCATACCAGATTCTCTGATCATTCCTTATGATATGTCTAGTAGCTTCCAAATGAAAGGAGGATGCATCACCAAAGTTAAAAGAAACTGAGTTTGCTCTTCTTTTGAGCAAAGCAATGAATTTAAGAACGTACTCGTGAATTCTAACAAGCTTAGAGAAACTGGAACACTTGTCCAGGACGACTAAATGTTCAGGGTTTGATTCTGCTAAAGACTTGTGATTCACTTAATTTAGATGCAGAAATTGAGAAGGAATTTTCATTCAATGGATTAAAATTTGGATTGGGTACAACTATATCAAATGTTGTCAGCATTACTGCACAGTTCATCCCTTTCACATCTTAAAAATTCTGGGCCAGTGAAATAATTAGTTTTCAAAAGCTGTTTGTACGACATAGGCCTAGTTATACAATCTGCAGGGTTCAAGATACCACTGACAAAACAAAATCTAACTGGGTTATTTTCACAGGTCCTTTGAATGTGATCCAAACGATTCATGATAAAGACACTCCTTTTATTCATTTTATCTAATTTGTTCACATAAGAATTAATCCAGCTCAGTGAAACAATGCTATCCGTATACAGTACTGATTCTACAATTCTAATAGGTTTAGGGCACTGAGGACCTGCCAAATCCTTACTCAAATCCAATAATGTTTCTGTTCCCAAAACTATCCCTTGGAATTCTAGAGATGGAATACTTTTGCTTTCTAACTGCTTGTTAACCAAGCGATTCTTTGCTAGAACAAAACTGACTTGCTTGGTTTCTATGCACTGAATAAAAATTGTTGTCCCATAGATTATTTTACTGCTGTCAGTAAATGCAATTAAACGATATGACCCATTTCTCTCCCCGACAAATCTAGGTACCTCAATTGGAGGAGTCATGTTAACTTGTTTGGCTATGTTACGCCATTCTCGTTGTTGCTCAATGGACAATTCTGTATCCCATCCTAGAGAAGAGTTTAATTGAAGTTCATGCATAAATAAACGAGCTCTGTTTAAAATAGGTCCATTGAAATTATATGGATCATAATTTGAAGCAATGCTTTTCAATATCAGTCTCTTAGTGTTTGCTTTAGAGTCTAGCTCAAGTTTAGGAGAGGAAATACAATCTGTTATTCGGTTCCACTTTAAACCAAATATTTTTACTACATCAGGAGTGACTTCATCCAAATTCTTATCTATTTTTTCTTGAGCATAACATCATTGGTAACGAATTGTTGTACTTCAAATTTATATGGATTAAAAATGTTATTCAAGTTATCAAAACCCCAGTGTAAGCTTTCAGAATCATTTGCAGTGAACGCACCATTATCCATGTATATCAAAGAGTAAATAAGTTTCTTCAATTCCTTTAAGTTGTCCAAATCACCTTCAGTGTCTAGCATCAATATTTTGTACAAACCAATCATCAATATTGTTGGGCTACACCTTAGCCCAAAACTTAGACGAAGATTCTTGTATGCTATAATGGTAAAATCTCCTTTGCTTACATTTTTAAACCAAAAGAATAATAATTTACTTTGATCAGTTTCATTTAATGCTATCTGCTGGAAAGCTTTCTTTAAATCAAAGCACAATAAATGAGAATCAAACCTTAAAAGTAGCAAGGCAGTAGACAATTTCTGATTAATACAAGGGCCAGCCCACATTGCCTGATTGTGGCTAATAGAGGGGGAGCCATTACTTTGTTTTTCACACAAATTAGAGAGAAAAACCATTCGGCATTTAGTAGTACTGCGGTCTAACTTAAATATTCCATGTGCGGCAAAACACTGTACTCTGGGTGTTCTTCACAAAACTTATCCAAATTATCAATCCTTTCAATTAAGTTTTGAGCTGCCTGAGTCTTTATGTTATCATCCATTAATCTCAAAAACTCATCATTCTTCGATAATTTCTTTAGGTTAGATTTCAAAATTTGCTTTGCTAAATTTGTGTTCTTTCCCAGCAAATGAGAAACACGACCATTCCATAAAAGTGGCATTATCAACCTGCCTTCTTCATCTCTTTGTGTATTATTAAGTAAATACCTAACTAATTTCTTATTATGTTCAGTGCTCTCCTCATCTAAGTCAGTTCTATCTTTGTGCAAATAATATGAGCATTCTCGCTCTAAAATATGATCAGTAGCTTTTTGCAATTTATGCTCGCTGATCCTGCCATCATGATCTAAAATACAGATTGTAGGATCCTCTGCACTTCCAATACATCTAACACTAGACTTGAAACATGAAGTCATAGGAAATTTAATATTATCCAGTGATTTACCTTGCCTCATTTAAATTCTCTTCCAAGCCAAAAAGTAAATGAGTATCATCATGCAGGCTAGGGAGAAATTTCAAATTTGCAATTAATTTCTCAATGTTTCCTATTAACATAATGCCAAATCTTGTTTCATAGTACACACACTGACCACTATGACCAAAACTAACCATCTTTTCCATGAGACAATGAGCTGAATTTGCCCCCAGGACAAACTGAATGTTTGATATGTCTTCTCTAGCCTCATCAAGAAACTCATCTAAAAGCTTATAACCATAATTTCTAAAACTTCTAACAACTTTACCAAGGCCGGGTAAATTCAAATTTATATCAATACCTGGGACACAAATAGCTTCTATATTATGCGCTGTCTCCCCAATCTTAACAGAAATTTGAACTATCTTGGTACGATAGCATTTTGCTCCATTAAACCCATTGACAACAAGATCAAAATTATCTTTCACAACTTTGAAACACTGACCTTCTAAAGCACACTCAGAATGAAATTAGCTTGGCTACCTGAATCCTTCAATCCTCTTATTTTACTAGGGCCCAAAGTACAAGAAAATGTGGGTAAAATTGAATTTATGCCCCCCTTACTCTGAAAGGAACTACCTGGACAAACTACCCCATTCTGTGTACTATTTTGAACATCTTTTGATTTACTTTTCTCGTTTTGCTTAGGGTTAGGAACTGCTTTTTTAGGATTACGCACCAAATCTCTGACCTCGGAACTTTCATGATTATCTGACAGGCAAAGAAAGGAGAAATGCCATCCCTGACAATGTTTACACTTTCTGGAAAATCTAAAATGACACGAGCTATCCAAATGCTCGATTCTTGCACATTTAGTGCAACCATTCAAAATGCTCAACCTAGCTATCTTTTCCTTAGCAGTAGCGAAATTAGGGCACTTATGGATTGGATGATCACCATTAACCTTATCACTACAAAGTGTGCAAGAATTAAAAGGA
>NC_090747.1:21811194-21813694 GCF_036898095.1 Palaemon carinicauda
AATAACAGAATTGATCCATGGAAATTGTAAAAGAAGCTGGAGACGGAAAAAAAGACTATGGATTTCCGAGCTAAGCAAATTTGCGGGTATTTAAAAACTGAAATATAGCAAAAAAAAAATCTGATTATGTTAAAAAGCATATTCAAATAAGGATGCAAATACGGCAATGTTCATAATAGCGGATTGTATTGCAGGGATTTATATTGATGAAAAGAATCTTTGGATTTTAATGTACTGACCCACAATTGCTTGAATACATTAATAGTAGAATGATGAATGCGTTTAATGTAAATAAAATAGGATTTAAAATTTGTATTAAAAAGTATTCACGAGTCGATATATTCTTTATTCAAAAGCACATTTAGATAAATAGTAAGAGTTGCAATTGCAAATAAAGTATATGTAAAAGAAAAAAATATTAATGTAAACATACTATAATATATATATATATATATATATATATATTATAAATTGTAAGATTGTAAATTTATTTCATAATAAAAGATAAAATAAATGTAAAATTGCGCAAAGAACAGTAAAGAAAGTAGAGATGGGAATGTTTTCGATAGCCACTTGGGCTGATATACAATCTAAGGGTAAATAACAAATTGGACAGTCTTTCAATTAAGAGACCATCTACGTTGTTAGGCAGAGAGAGAGAGAGAGAGAGAGAGAGAGAGAGAGAGAGAGAGAGAAAGAGAGGGGTCTTTTTGTGAGGGACTGAGATCTTAGATTATATTGTTTATCAGTCCAGAGATCATACATACGAGATGTCACAAAACTTCGACGTTTGAGGCTAAGCCCTCTCACTTCAGCTTGTATCTATACATGGTGAATTGATATACATATCTAGTCACACGCATACACATACAATAAAAAAAAAACAATTATTTATAGGTACTTCCAGATTAGGAGCAAATTTTTTAATTATAAACACTTCACCGTGATAGACACACAGTCCAATGCCTTATTGCCAAACTACCGTTTAAGTTGAAGCTGGTTGAACGAAACCTATTGGCTTCGTTTCCTTTTAATTCATTGATTTTTCATAATAATTCAATTCGTTTTTTCTTTGTTTCATTAGTTGATGTTAGGAGTTAGCTAAGTGTTCGTACGTGTTTTTTTCTCTTTTAATTTCAGGCCGTAGTTCATCCTTTGGAGAACATATTTTTTAATGTGGATCTATAGTTGCTAACCTGGCCGCTAAAGGATTGCATTTAGACAGCTCTTTTGGATTGCACAGCTGTTGATGACTATGAAGAGCTCTCGACCGCGTATACGCCTACATACCTTCCTGCCAAGTGACATTCCTCGGTCTCAAGGAATGTCTTGGTGAGACGCAATGCTGGCGGGCGTCATTTATAGCCCATGAGCCAGACCAAATTTGACTACCAAATTAGTGAACAGATC
Source organism: Palaemon carinicauda (assembly GCF_036898095.1). NCBI lineage: Eukaryota > Metazoa > Arthropoda > Malacostraca > Decapoda > Palaemonidae > Palaemon > Palaemon carinicauda. The sequence goes on from NC_090747.1 coordinate 21,812,605, forward strand.
CAATCATGATTTTTGGTTAGCTTGATGTCTGAAGTATCCAAAAACAGGGCTTGGACATTTCAGTTCAGGAGCTCTGTGCCCCAGTCACGGCCATCTTTAAAAATGGCTGCCGTTTTCGAGCTCTATGGTAGGTGTTATAAAATCTGCCGATAACTCTGCACCACATCAACTAATTTTCATGAAATTACTTTTATTTTAGTCAGAATTAAATTCTACAGATACTCAATATAATTTGTGTAACTTTATTGCTATACTCCATTCTAAAAGGTACGTTTTTATGCCAAATTATGCGTTTTTTGACCATTTTTTCCCACTCATTTAAGGAAGTTTGCCTCAGCTTAGGAAATTGTCCCCAAATGATGAAGTTTGTTTTTGAAATACCTAGAATAGAAAGTGATCAAGTTACCAATCACGTGACTCAGGGATGAACGTGAGGCAACACCCATCGCACTGTTTATCCTGAAATTGCATTTTTAAAAGAAGTACTTTGGAGACAAGCAAATGCACTGACTACTTAATATGTCACCTGAACACAATTAGCCACAATTTATATTGAAATTAAACAGTCAAAATGTCCTTAAACATATGTAATCTTGTAACTGCCGATGTTTCCTATGGGGAATCTACGCATTATCAGATTTACTTTCATCCATGTCTGGAACTATTTCCAACTCATCATCTTTCATATTGTCACATTCGTGCAATTTACAGGCTGGTGTGCAGGGTGATCCATTGTCAATGCATGCACAACTGCCAGATTTGCATGATCTAACACATTTGCATGACATCAGTGAAAACACTATATCAGGTGATGGTGCTCCAGCTATCCATTCAATGCCAATTTGCTCATCACAATCAACTTTTCATCCATGTCCGTCTGTAGGATCTGGGATTGTTGGTGAGTTTTCAAGGCTTCGTCTCCATATGGCTGCTTGATAATTGGCCCTTTTGGTGTGCTGTTGAAGAGCATCCTTACAGGGAGGCAGTTGTCCTGAAGACACATCACCATTTCTGGACTTGAATATTTCATATCTCAGATCATTTACAGTTGTGCTCTTTGCACTGCACGAATACATGCTGCAGGCAAATT
>NC_090747.1:21818694-21836194 GCF_036898095.1 Palaemon carinicauda
GCCCGAGGTTTAGACCACTGTTGTTCAGCCACCACAGGGCTGCTAGAAAACGTGTCGAGCCTCCTGTGGGTCACGTCTTGCAGATAGTGGGCTGTGAAGGTGGTTTGACGCTTCCACAGCCCAGTTTGTAGGACCTGCGTCACTGAATGATACTTCATGAAGGCCAGGGACGTAGCTACGCCCCTGACATCATGCACTCTAGGGCGATGTGAAGGGGAAGGGTCAGGATTCAAGGCCAGGTGTATTACCTTGCGAATCCAGGCTGATATGGTATTCCTGGTGACCTTTCTCTTCGTTTCCCCAGTGCTCACTAACCAGGCTTGAACCTGGGGACGACCTGCAGCTGTTCTCTCAAGATACAACCTCAGACTCCTTACTGGGCAAAGCAGGAGATGGTCTGGGTCATCTGTTACAGTACGGAGACTCGAAACCTGGAGAGAGTCGAACCGTGGGTCCGGCTCTCCCGGGTTCTGAGTCTTGGCAACAAACTCAGGGACGAACCTGAAACGTTACCTACCCTTATCCCCTTGAATGGGCGATGTCGTATGAGAGACAATGTGACTCGTTTGGCCGAGGCTAAGGCTAGCAGGAACACTGTCTACCCAGTGAGGTGGTGATCTGGAGCCTTACGTAGTGGTTCGTAGGGAGGTCTCCTTAGAGACCTGAGAACTCGAACCCAGTTCCAAGGAGGAGGTCTCACTTCCGACTGAGGGGTAGGTAAGTTCATAGCTTCGTATGAGAAGAGAAAGCTTCAGCGAGGAAGAAAAGTCTATCCTTTGAGCCTGAAGGCAAGACTTAAGGCTGAGAGATAGCCTTTCACTCCAGAGACTGAAAGGCACATTCCATCCCGCAGATACCGAGGAGCTCCACTATTGGTGGAAGTGGCATCGAGTGGAGAGATATCCTTTCCACGACTACGACCACGGAAAACTCGCTACTTCTCCTGGTAGACTACTCGGATGACTTGCACAGGTGTCCAGACATCCTGTTCATAAACTTGTTGCAAAAATCCTCTCTCTTTGAGGAGATTCTGGATAGTCTTTCCGGCGTGAAGTCGAAGCAAAGCTACGGCTTTGTGGAGGATGTTGGATAGTGGTTGTGTGAGTAACTCATGATGTGGAGGGAGTTCCCTAGGAGGCCACGTAAGGAGTTGCTGAAGGTCTGGTGAACCATCTGCGTGATGCCCTAGCGGAGCTACGGAGGTCATTAAAAGACTGACCGATACTCTGGTCTTGTAGAGTTCTCTCCTAATCAGCCAGAACGGGGGAAAGGCATACACATCGATGTTGTCCCACTGTTGTTGGAAGGCCATGGGATCCGGAACCGGGGAGCAGTACAGCAGGGAGCTTGTAGTTCAGCGCTGTTGCGAACAGGTCCAGAGTCGGGGAACCCCACAAAGTCAGGACTTTGTTGGCTGCTTGAGGATCCAAAGACCACTTGGTACCCAGTATCTATGTCGCTCTGCTCAGATTGTCGGCGAGCACATTCCTTTGCCCGGAATGAAGCGAGCTGCTAGGGTGATCTAGTGGAACTCGGACCATCTCAATATCTCTACTGCAAGATGGGATGGCTGTTCCGAAAAAGTACCTCCCTGCCTATATATATAAGACCCATCACTATGGTGTTGTCGCTCCTCACAACCACAGAGTAGTCCGCCCACGCTTGGTGGAACTTCTGAAGTGCCAGGAACATGGCCTTCATCTCTAGCAGGTTTATGTGATGGTACTTTCTTGATTCTGACCACCAGCCTGAGGTCCTGTGGTTCAGAACGTGGCTCCCCACCCTTTCTTTGATGCGTCCAAAAACAGCATCAATTCTGGGGGGAGGGACGAGAAGACCCACTTCCCTTTCGTAGGTTCTCGTCTGCTACCCGCCACTGGAGGTCAGTCTATTCTGGTTGTCCCATAGGGATCAAGGTGTCCGGGGAGTCGTGTCCTTGATTCCACCCGCGACCTGAGTCGCCACTGGAGAGATCTCATCCTGAGGCGACTATTGGGAACCAGACGGGCCGGGGAGGAGAATGGTCGAGGAGACGTAACCACGTTTGGGTTGGAAGTTCTTCCCCGTGTGAGGAAAGGTTCTCGCGACCTTCCTCAGCCTTGCTATCCTGTCGTCTGAAGGGAAGGCTTTGTGGAGATTGGTGTCTATGACCATGCCTAGGTATACCAGACTCTGGAAAGGGATGTAAAGAGGACTTCTCGAGGTCCTACCATGATCCCTAGATCTTGGCAAAGTTCGAGAAACTTGTCTCGATGGCGAGGAAGGGTTTCCTTCGAGTCTGCGAGGATCAGCCAGGCGTCCAGGAAAACGGAAGAGACGGATGCTGATCCTGTGGGGCCCATGATGAAATCAGAGTGAACACCTTGAGTGAACACTTGAGGTGCTGTGGAGAGACTGAAGCACAGCACCTTGAACTGGTATATCTTGCCTTCCAGGCAAAATCTAAAGTACTTCCTTGACGACGAGTGGACTGGGATTTGGAAGTAAGCGGTCCTTCAGGTCCAGTGTACACATAAAGTCTTGTGGTCTCACTGCAAGCCTGACCGTGTCTGCCGTCTCCATACTGAACGGAAACTGTTTGACAAAACCCGTTCAGAGGTCGAGAGGTCGATGACTGGTCTCCAGCCTCCAGACGCCTTCTCACAGAAAGGAGTTGACTGTAGAAGCCTGGGGACCCATCCACAACCTCTTGGAGAGAGTCCTTCTACAACCTACAACATGATCTGGACTTCTGCCTGGAGGGCCTGTCCCTTTCCCGATCCCTACTCAGGGAGGAGGGAGGAACCCGTTACCCGGCACTGGATCTATTGAAGGAGGGCAAGATTGGAGAGCTGGCCCTCGGCCTTGTCTCTAGCGCTCTTCATCCCCTGAGACCAGGGCAAAAGCTGCACTGGCCCTAGGAAGTTTCTGGGTGCCGTAGATTCGGTCCAGGACCGTATCCTTCCCTTCATAAGGAGGAATATCTGGGTCTGGGATCCCCTTGACGTTACTCATGAGGGTCAGGACTTACCAGAACGCATGTTCTGACTCTTGGAGATCTCCTCCTGACGGACTGGCAGCGAGGTCTCCCGTCCCCAGAGGCTCTTCCCCTGGGAAGACTCGCAGACATTCTCCAAAGGTCCATCTGGTTCCTGTCGGGTTCTTGCGGAAGACTTGGGAACAGTCTTAGAGTCCTTCGGTTCTCTCCTAGGAGAGATACAGGACTCCAGCAATGAAGAATGTAAGGCTTTCGCCATCTCCGTACAAGAAGACTTCTCAGGAAGTGGCGGGGTTTCCCCCATTGGTGTGATGGGGGAGAGGACCGGATCTTCCGACTCTCCTGGGGATGGGTAATGCTCATCCGCAGGGGAGGAGGAGGGAGTCTGAGGAGGGATAGGAACATTATGTAAGGGCTCGCGAAGAGACAGGATAGTCCTCCAATACCACGCCAGGGATTCCTCTCTTCCTCTTCAGGGGGGAGGACATTGCCACTGAATTGTGACCCCAGTCAGAAAGCACAGGCTTCATCGCCTGCAAAAGTGCTCTGACAACGGTGTCAACCAAGGGCTGCTGACTGACAGTCGCGCCGTCAGATACTCCCTCTGGAGGGAAGGGGATTGTTCGATCCCTCGGAGGAGTCGACATATGAGTGTTCGCCTGTTGAGAATCTGCAATGAAAGGTGAAGAGTCCTTAGACCTGTCCGGAAACCTCCCCTCCTTCGGCGAGCGCGCTGTTCTGCGCTTGCGGGGAGGGGAACGCGATGATGGCCTGTTCGCCAGAATCCCTGACGTAACTCGGGCATGATCGCGTTGGCGATCGGTGCGCCGATCACGCTGGTGATCACGCAAAAAGCCCTGTTCTGGGTAGCGCATGAATGAACCGTGCGTGGCAGGATATTTGCGCTGGCGCGCACGCGTACTCGTGTGAGCGTGGGCGTATCGACAATGGCGAGCGGGAAACCATCGGTGCCCGCACGGACCATCATCGGTGCTTCCGCGCGTATGAAGATCGTCGGCGCTAGCGCGAAAGAAGATCGTCGGCGCTAGCGTGAGAGAAGATCGTCGGTGATTGCGCGCGGGCCGCGCGAGGATGATCTTCGGCTAAGTAAGATGATCGTTGGCGCTTGAGCGCATAAGAAGATCGTAGGCGATTGCGTGTGGGAAACCATCCCACCCGTGGACGATCTTTGGCGCTTACGTGCGACAGAAAATCATCGGCGCTTATGCGCGACTGAAGCTCGTCGGCGATTGCGCGCGGGAAACCATCGGTGCCCACGCTGACGATTTTCGGCTAAGAAAGGCGATCTTCGGTGCTTACGCGTATGAAGATCGTCGTCGTTTGCGTGCCTAGTGTGCATCAGAAGATCGTCGGCGCGAGTGCGCGCGCGCGTAATTGCGTGCGAGCGCTTGATGTCAATCGTTGCCCACGAGCGGATGAACTTCGACGATCGCGCGCGGATGATCTTCGTTGATCGCGCACAGGAAACCATCCCGCAAGGACGATCTTCTGCGCTTACGCGCGTATGAAGATCAACAGCGCTTGCACGCCTAGTGCGCATCAGAAGATCGTCGGCTGGAGTGTGCGCGCGCGCGTGTAACTGCGCGCGTGTAACTGCGCGCGTGCGCTAGGTTGAAGGATCAGCTAACTGGTAGATCAGGAACTGGGATGTGTCCCTAAAAGGGAGAGCATCCCCTGAAGAGGACCAAGGCGGGTCTGCTTCAGAGAGCCGACGATCAACTGGAAGTACTGCTTGAGTGGTCTCTATGAGGGACCTCTCACGCGAACGGGAGAGGTGTCCTTTGTAGAAGAGACTTGGAGACACCGCAGGCTGAACCACTGGTGAGCGCCTGTGCGCTATCTCAGGAACTCCAACGATGTGCGCTAATGTGCAGGGAACGTTAGATAGCAGCCTCTGGAACAGGATGTATCATAAAGGCAGTCTCAGGAACAGCAGGAACAGCAGCCGAGAGCTAGCGCGCAAGCGAACGTTGCCGCGCAGGGGATACCTGGCGCTTAAGGGACTTACTCACAATGTGAGAAAGACTCTTCTGCCCCGAAGGGATCGGAGCCCGTTGGATAACGGGGAGCGTGGGCGCTACAAGCGCGTCAGCAGCCAGGAAAGGATACGGCAGGTCAACAGGTCCACTAAGGGCACGAGAGACCAAAGGTCTAACGTAGCCTGTGTAGCGAGACCCCGAAGGGTTGAGTTGCGAGACCTCGAAGGGTCAGCGCAACGAGAAACCGAAGTTTTCCTGTCACTACTCACCAAAGTGTAGAAGTGACTAAAGTTACGAGAGGCCCAAGGGATCTGCGTAACTAATGTTACGAGATCCCGAAGGGTCAGTGTAATGAGAAACGGAAGTTTCCCTGTCACTAAACACCGAAATGTTAGTGACTGAACAGCAAGCTGTTCCAACAGGAACAAATCTCCGAAGAGGAGTCTCTATGAGTGGCCTCTCTCGCGAACGAGAGAGGTGAACACTTCGTAGAAGAGACTGGTGATGGTGCCCCTAAGAGCCGAGGGATCAGCTGACGTAAACAGGAACAATCCTCCGGAGAGGAGTCTCTATGATTGTGCTCTTACACGAATGGGAGGAGACACTTCGTAGAAGAGACTGGTGATGGTGCCCCTAAGGGCCGTAGGATCAGCTGACGTAAACAGGAGCAATCCTCCGAAGAGGAGTCCATAGAGCGGCCTCCCTCGCGAACAAGAAAGGTCCAAAGACTGATCCTGCAGCTGCTCAGCCCCTTGAGCATAGCTACAGAAGCGACCGCTCAGCCCCAAGAGCATAGTCGCTTGAAGTACCCTGGTCTGGCCTTGCAACCGCTCAGCCCCTTGAGCATAGTTACAAGGGCGGTCGCTCAGCCCCAAGAGCATAACCGCCTAAGGACCAGGAAAAGGGTAAGGAGGGAAGTTAACTAACTAACCTTGGAGACGAACCTCCTTATCGTTCTAGGATGTACTGAAGAGCTGACAGTCGTCACGGGAGAACTTCTAAGAGAAGGGATAACGCCCATGACGATGTCCTAGAGAGACGGCAGCGACAGCAGACTCCCCAGGCATAAACAGGACAGCTCTGCTTCGTTGGCACACTTCAGTCCAGTGAAGAAATAGCATAGTAAACTGGAAAATGAAAATAAATAATTATTAAACAGAAATTCCCCTGGGTGGAACTCCGAAGAGTAACCCCGAGGGAAAGGGGAAACATAAGAACGAAGTTAGGTATACGCCCTCCTCCCCCACTGACATTCACGGGAGAGGGGGGAGGGCGGAGAACTAAACAAAAACAGAATTATAACAACTATAATTATGTAACTGATTTTGAATGTCCCAAGAATCACAGACCCCCGAAGGGCAGTGTTTCCAGAGCTGAAAAGTTAAAAATACAATTAGATTTCATAAAAAAAAATAATTGAGACAAATGAAACGGAATAGCAACTCGGCCTGAGAACCTATCGTAGAGTCGTAGTACGTAGTAAGAAGTGAATGACCTCAAGAGAGGGGCCGCTCTCCATGAAGGCAACCGTGGTGGCCTAGGAGTGAGCGGCCGAGACCATGAAGGAAATCGTGGTGGCCTAGTGCTAAGCCGGCGTTTCACTCTCGTAGTCGTACTCTACACACATCGCACAAACACTGAAAAGGAAACTTACTATATTCTATACCAGAATATATATAAACATCAATAATGTTTAAATATATAAGTATAAGAAAAAGTTAGTAAAAGACAAAACATTAATGGCTGTCGAGCGAGGATGGGAGCAGAGACATCCGCTCGCCATCCGAGCCAAAAGTAAAGTGGAGCACTCACTGTGTGTGTGAGGGGGAGGGGTAGCATGCTACCCCTCCCTACCCCCCACTAACTAGCGGAGGGGTAGTAAACCCTCGTAAAAATTCTTATGGCTCGTCATTTCAGCTACACTGAAGTAATTACCCAATGTAAATAGCGTGGTTTGTATTTCAGTTACGAAACAAATCTACATATAGATTATTTTCACTTCATTTACATTTTTTAAATTTTCATTTAGATTATAGAGAATTTTAGAGAATTTCTTAGATTATTTCTTACTATATTGACATAACATTAAATCTTGATTGCCTCGTAGCCTACATAGAGACACACAATTCATCATAAGTATCGTGACAACACCATGTATGATATGAACATAAAATTATCTTATATAAAACTCATTCTGTTTGGTTCCTAATTGTTCAATTCTCGTCTAGTCTCCGTGACTACCGCTGCTCCGCCAGTCACAGCGTATTAGAGCGAGAACTAGCAGCCAATTATTTACCGGAGATGACCAAAATTCTAGTGGGTATTTTTGGGAAAGGTCTACCATGGGACATCCAAAAACCGGTACCTTCAAGTTGGGCAGGGGTGGGTGTGGATTTTATTAACCCCTTTTGTCCGAAAACGGACTTTTCATTTTTAGGCAAAATATGGGGGTTGGGAAAGAAAATTGGCTGCAGCTCCTCTCACACTGGGCCTAGAATAAAAAACTGTAAACCAAAATAATGCTATTGATCAGTAGATTTATTTGATATCAAACTAAATTCATTCATTTATTATTAGAGGTCACTAGGGGTCAAAAGATCAAGGTCAGCCCTTTGAAATGCCGAATTTGGGTTTTAGTTGTATTTGGCTAAATAAGACATCAAAATTTACTTAAGGTTTACTAAATATGCATAAAATATAAATAAAAGAGATACAAATATAAAGTTTTTTGAAGAAGGTGGGATCTATTCCTCTCTAAAAATCTATTCCCTTTTCTTCATCTGAGGAATGGCTGCTCTCAGTGTCACTTTCATCATCATCATCATCATCATCATCTTCCTATACATCAAATTCTTCAACGGTTAACGTATCAGGTGTTTTTGAGCAAATAAACCAGACAATCATCAATCTGCCATTCTGGACTATCCAGCCATGCCCTTCAGGACCAAATGAGACTGGGTCAGCTTCCCTCTATTTCCTTCATATGTGTGCAACAAAATTAGTTCTTAGTAACTTCTGTTGCAACACTCTTTGGCAAGGAGGAAGACAACAGGGGTCTGAAGTTTTGATTTTATCCAACGGATCAGTTTCCTTCTTTGGGGCATACAACTTGCGGAAAAGTTGAAGCCTGGCTTCCTCAACACTCGTCAGGTTCTGAACTCCATAGACAATGCACAAGTACTCTTCAACCACAGCAGCACCATTTGGAACGATAACATCTGAGTATCCAAGGTGACTAATTGCTGATGTGAACCTAGGGCCGTTTCTCATTATTTCAAATGGCATCCACTTTGTTTTTGTCTATGTCTACTTCTAAACTACTACAATTAATATCCGAGTCTACATCAACTTCAGTGGTTTTTTTAGCCGCAGCACGAGTAGTTACAGTCACTGGCCAAGCAGTGATTGATACAATGGGAAACACCTCACGTCCTTGAGTGTCTGTTCCCACATCATTTCCAAAAATGCCGTCGATCCCTGGGACTGGCAAACTGTCTACCACAGCCAGCTCAATACGGCCACTATACTCAGGGAAAGACACCTCTACCCGGATTAAAGGCGCTGATACTAAAGTGTCTGGGAATCCACCCAGAACTACATATTCACCTGAAAGAGAGCACATGTTCATTAATGACCTAGCTAATACTAAGGACCTAGCTGACCCGGTATCTCTTAGAAAATTAAGATCTAATGAACCAGAAGACGTCTTCAGCTTACCTTTGTGTACATATTTATTAAAAGGTCACAAAGAAGGTTTAGTTTTATCTATTGGGGAAGATATGCCGTGATCCGAGGGATTATTGATGTTCTCCTGATTAGTATGAGACCCCACGTCATCTACTCTAGCTACCGCTAATACAAGAGACCGACTAGCAGGACTGGTGGGGTTCTGGCTTAAGTAATTCCTCTGGGAAAAACGTCCTGGCTTCTTACACCAGAAACAGTTCCCCGCGAAAAGTGCCTGTTTTACCAGGAGTCTACTGCTTATCAGGGGGAGAAGAAAAAATTTGATTAAACGTCTTATTAGCCAGGTTATTATTCTTAGATCAACTTTTACCCGGGCTGGTTACTTTAGGAGGCCTGAAATGAGGAAAGGATGAATTAGTAAAACTAAAACTACTTGGCCCAGCCTTAAGAGGTTAGAACAAACTCATCTGCAATTTGGGCCGCAGTGGAAAGATTAACAGCCTTCACCTCCTCTAGGTGTAATTTCATCTCCCCTCCACAAACCACCTTGAATTCCTCAAGACACATGAGCTCTCTCAAGGAGGAAAAAGTCCCAACCTGACGACTTTTCACCCAGTCGTCAAATTTTTGCTCCTTGAGACGAGCATATTCCATTAAGGTTATGGAAGGGGGCTTATTTACCGTCCTGAACTTCAACCGATAAGCCTCAGGTACCAGATCATATGCCTTAAGTACCAGAGACTTTACCTTATTATAGTCCCGGGCAATGCCTTCCTCTAAAGCATTATACACTCTTAAGGCTTTCTGTACCAGTCTGCACTGGATGAGAACTGTCCAGAATTCTTGAGGCCAAATCAGACGAGTTGCAATCCTTTCAAAGGCCTTAAAGAATTCGGGAATGTTACTCTCCTCGAAAATAAGGACTAACTTCAACGCAGCCCTGATATTAAATTTGTCCTGGTTCAACACATTAGGAGAACTAACTTGATGAGACCCTGCTTGGCACCTAGCCAACTCACATTTCAACCCAATAATCTCAAGCTCGTGTTTCCTGACCCTTTCACTCTCCTCGTGCTCCAGTTTCAAAAGCTATATCCACTTACAAATTAACTGATACTCCTCTCCTCCTGGACTTTGGTTAAAAGGAGTAGTATTAATGGTGTTTACTTGCCTACCTCTTGAAATAAAAGGATTAGTAGAGGGGTTGGGTTTTAAGGGAAAATTCGCTGGACCCTCATAAAGGAGATTCACCAGGGATGGATCCTCGAACAAAGATAAACCAGGATTAACACTTACATCCTCCTCTCTCTCCTCCTCGGACATGCCATCAGACACTGAAACAGACTTGCCATCGGAAGTTACTAGTTCCTCATCACTGGCAGGTAAGGGCAACTTGGAGACTACCAATTCCAGTATCTGAGCACGAGTAGTGAGGCCTTAAAAGTTAAGACCTAACCAGCTAGCACATTGCATCAAGTAATTCTTATTCAGTACATGGACATACTGAGCACAATCTACGGACCCTAAAAAGGCACTTGGGTAAAAAACAACACCCTCCATTATGACAACAACTAATTTACAAAAACACACTTATATCAAACAATGGCCGAAAGCCTCAGTGATGCTCCACCACCACAATCTCTGTATGCACCTGCAAACTATCCTGTCATGGTTGCCACAATGTCACGACCCGATTTGGGTAGGCCGTTACCCAGATTCTTTGTTGGATATTAAATGAGATAGTTGGCAGTAAATATGCAAGTACAGAGAATGGGGAGGCAGCAGTCAAGCACCAAGAAAATGAGCAAAGTTTAATAACAATAAATTAATACCTTAAGACTAAGACCTTAAAACTAAAATAACCTTGTACCAAGTTATCTGTAAGACTTAAATGAACATACATTAAAAATGTACAAGGAAATACTTAATCCAACAGGAACAAACTTGATTCCATGCAAAAATAAATACCAAAAACTTAATCACTAAGCATAAAGAATGAATGCAAAAACTTATAACACTAAACATCAAGATTATGTGCTCAACTAGAGCGGGCCCCAAAGACTATACCTTAATTCTAACAAGAAACAATCATAAACATGAATGGGATAATCAACTTTAATAAACTTTAATACTACAAAACCTATACAAAATTAGCAAAATTTTCCCTGAAAGTGAATCATGACAAGATACATCTATTTATTAATATGTATATACATATACATATATATTAATATGTATATACATATATATATATATATATATATATATATATATATATATATATATATATATATATATATATATATATATATATATATATATATATATCAAACCTTACGCCTCGCCTATAACGGCAGAGACCAACACAACTCGTCTCTGACCAAGTATAAAAGCCCAGTAGGTCAGCCACAATCAACTCAAGACGTCTACGAAGGCAATGTCCCTCTCCAATGAACTTAATTCTGCAAACGAAGATACTCGAGGTTGCACGTAAAAGGGGAAAACCTCTTACGTATGGGATGGCTCCCTACGGGCTATTCAACTCCCGACGTATAATGCAGCACAAAGATCCTTGATCATGGCGGGGTACGGAAAGGTACAACGGATGCAAATCCTACAGAGCTGGGGTCCTACGTCAACCCCACCTCTCTCACACGAGAGGGGATGCAAAAAAGCAAAGACGAGTCGCACGTGACTTACGTGCTTGCCAGCAAACGTGTACGTGCCGACGTCAAGAAGAAATGCAGTCGCGAGTGACACTTTCCTCACTCGCTAAATCCTCAAAGCGAAGCAAATATAATTTCGTCGAAGAAGAAGTCAAACTTGAATTTCGATAATATGCATCGCTGCAGCGTACGTCTTGTAAGCGTCCTGAACACTCAAGTCTCAGCAACCCCGTCGCCGACACCATTAGTCCGATCCAACCAAAAGTAAACAAAACCAAAGTTAATGACAGTTGTTCAATAGTTAACAACTACTAAAGGGGGAGGGGGGGTCACTGAACAAAAAGATGAGCTCCAACACTGATAATATACTGAAATCAAAATAAATAATGTAACAGCATATAAAAACACACACACGGACGTGACAATTAGACTAAATGTAGCTCAAATGTTATGATGGTTTTTGCCATGAATATAATTTCCATAAACAAAAGGTTTTTAAAGGAATATTTATTCTAAAGTTGAATTCTCAAGTTTTCTTATCATATTCTTTAAGGAAGACAGAAACTGAAAGTTTTTAAAAGAAGATAGAATAAGAAAACGACACATAGTGATATGGACGTTGGAATCACACACAAGAAGAGAAGCATAGATGCAGAAATTTGATCTTGAGCTCTTAACCTTCACTTCCTTAGATAATTGCTTTACCTTGGCGTTTACGTTTAAGCATTTAAGTGTCATTAGAGTAGAGCAGATCTGATATTTTTATAGCATATTTTGCCATAAATATTCGGTCTGCCACTGAAACCATAACCTATTTTAATTTTAATTACTTAACTGAAAAGGATATCTGAATCACCCATCTCTCTCTCTCTCTCTCTCTCTCTCTCTCTCTCTCTCTCTCTCTCTCTCTCTCTCTCTCTCTCTCTCTCTCTCGTTATTCTTCAGGCATTACACTCAAATCTCAGATGAAAAAGCCTTTGTTAGTATGCACTAGCCATTTTCGTGGAGAGCCCTGCGTTATTATGGAATTCCTCATAAACATGTAAATTAGATTATGTCTGTTTTTGAGCATAGCAAGTGAAAAGTTAATGTTAATGGAGTCCTATTAAATGAACTTCCAAACAACCGCGGATTACTCCAAGGGAATGTGTTGTCACCTAGGTTGTTTATTCTCCTCGTGGATTTTGTAATACGTAGAATAGTCAGAGAAGGTGGAGAAGGATTAGACTGGATTGGTGATAGGAATTTAGCTGACCAAGAGTATGCTGATGATGCTGCCCTTGTTACCAGAACACCACAGGATTTGCAATGCTTGCTTACCAGAATTCATGAAATATTACACGATTTTGGGTTGAAGATAAATAGAAGAAAGACAGAGATGATGAGAACAAAGTATGCAATGGAACATAAAATTTCATTGGAAGGAGAAAGGATTAATTATGGAGAATAATAAAAAGGAAAATATTAAACGCAATGGTTGAATATATTGAAATTTTAGGCCGAGAGTAAAGCATGATGTAGATAATATGTAGATATTTATGCGAATATAAAGAAATTATAGAAAGAAAAACTTTTCAAAAATTAAAAAATCCATCCTCTTTTGTTTTAAGATTATGGTATACAGTGTAGGTATATCAACTCGGTTAGACTTTGCAATATGTATATTGGCTACGGACTTTACCTTTTTAAGCCGTCAGAGATAGATAATATACCACTTCGATAATATTTTGTTATAAATTATTATTGAATATATATAATAGGCATTTTTATAATTCGAAGAGAGTTCATTCCAAAACTTTACGCATAAAAAAATATACGAGAATGATCAAATATCAATTTTAAAAGCAGATAATATTGTTATTCATCTTCAAAATCTCCTCCTGCACCAAAGAATGCAAAGAGCCTCTGTTACAACTCGCCAGTCTTCTCTATTTTGAGATTTTATTTCTTTACCTCTCCATTCATCATCTTCTACTTCGTGCTTCATAGTCCTCAGTCATGTGGGTGTGGGTCATCTAACTCTTCTAGTGCCTTGCGGAACCCAGTTGAACGTTTAGTGAACTAACCTTTCCAGTGGAGTTTGAAGAGCATGCCCGAACCATCTCCATCTACCCCTCATCATGATCTCATCGACATATGGCACTCAAGTAGTCTCTCTTATCGTTTCGTTTCTAATCCCGTCTTGCCATTTAACTCCCAATATCCTTCTGAGGGCTCTGTTTTCAAATCTACTAAATCTATTGGAGATTTTTTTCATTGTCATATAATGACCCATGTCCATACAGTAACACTAATCTCACTAAACTGATATATAGTCTTATTTTTATATGTGATTTCAGGTGAATTGGTTTCCAAATTTTACTTGAAGCGGATTTGCTTTTTTTTTTCAATCTTTCACTTAACTCTAATTCTAAAGACTCTGTATTGAAGATCAATGTTCCTAAATACTTAATTGATTCTACTTCATTCTCCTTCCAATGATATTTCATCTTTGATTGCATACTGCGTTCTCACCATCTCCTCTATTTATCTTCAGCCCAACCTAGTGGGGATACTTGATCAATTCTGGTGAGCAAGCATTGCAAATCTCGTGGTGTTCTGCTACCAAGGACAGCATCATCAGCATACTCTTGGTCTGCTAAATTCCTATCATCGATCCAGTGCAATCTTTCTCCTCTAGCTCTGACAGTTCTACGCGTTACAAAATCCATGAGGAGGATAGACAACATAGGTGACAAAAAATTCCCCTGGAATATCCCGCTATTCACTGGAAATTCATTTGATACGGCTCCATTAAAATTACTTTGCACTTGCTATGGTCATGAACAGATTTAAATAAATTTACATATTTAGGTGAAATTCCATAACGCAGGACTTTGCATAAAATTGGCGGGTGTACACTGTCAAAGATGTTTTTCTTAGTTCACAAATGTCATCAAAAGTGGATTTCTATAGTCTACGCATTGCTGTACAACATGTCTCAAAAAGAAAATGTGGTGAGTGCAACTTCTAACTTTCTAAATCATGCTTGTTCATCTCTCAGCTTTTCATCAGTACTTCTCTCTACTATCTATGGAATAAGCATATTATATATTTTCATAACAACTGTCGTAAGTATTATGCATCTGTAATTACTTCAAACAGTCAGATCTCCTTTTTTGCTATTTTTACCAACACTCCTAGCTCCCATTTATCAGGTTTTGCCTCTTCATGCCACATTCTGCAATATACAGTAATCTTATAAACAGTCTGGGAGTTATTTCATTTTCGGCCAGTAAAATCCATCGTATCCAGGGGCTTTACATCTCTTTAGTATTTTCAGGATTGCTTCAACTTCAAACACGCTGAATTCATTCATGGGCACATCAAGGTCTTCATCAGTTACCGGTATATCAATCTCCTATACATAACCTCACTAAAGTGTTCCATTCTGCGTTGTCTTTCTTCATCTTTTATTATTTTAATAGATCCATCTCTCTTTTTGATGGGTATATACTTCTTCTTTGCCCCCATAGAGATTTCATTAATAATTCATTGTGCAATTCTTACAGCATAGCTACTTCCTGAATTCATATGCTTGTCAGCCTCATCTGCTTTACTGTCTAAATCTCCTCTCCAGTCATTCCTAGCTATTCTAATTACCTCACTATCAATACTGGAATACTTAACATGCTCTACCTTGTAATATTAATTATTTTCATTGTTATTATTTTAAGCTAAATAAGGAAACAAAATTAATATAATAAATAACCACTTATAACCATTATTATGCCCTTTCATATATTATTCAATAATAAAGCTTTTCCATGTATAATCTCTCGTTTCTTTCTTTCAACATACTGTCACTGACTGATATTATTAGGGGTAATATATATATATATATATATATATATATATATATATATATATATATATATATATATATATATATATATATACATATATATATATGTATATATACAGTATATATATATATATATATATATATATATATATATATATATATATATATATATATATATATATATATATATATATGTATATACATAGTTATATATATATATATATATATATATATATATATATATATATATATATATATATATATATATATATATATATATACACATATATATACACACACACATATATATATATATATATATATATATATATATATATATATATATATATATATATATATAGGTATATATATATATATATATATATATATATATATATATATATATATATATATATATATGTATATATATATACCTATATATATATATATATATATATATATATATATATATATATATATATATATATATATATATATATATGTATATATATACATATATATACACACACACACACATATATATATATATATATATATATATATATATATATATATATATATATATATATATATATATATATATATATATATATATATATACAGAAAAACCACAGGGAAAATGAAAACACGGAATATACACTTAAGTCCTGAGTAGTTAGGAAGTATCACGAAACTAGTCAGGACTTAAGTGTATATTCCATATTTTCATTTTCCCTGTGGTTATTCTGCATCTGAGCATCACGTTTTCCTGTGATTTTTACGCATATATATATATATATATATATATATATATATATATATATATATATATATATATATATATATATATATATATATATATATATATATATGTACTCACACACACACACACACACACACACACACATATATATATATATATATATATATATATATATATATATATATATATATATATATATATATATATATATATATATATATATATATATATATATATATATATATATGTGTGTGTGTGTGTATGTATATATATATGTATATATATATATATATATATATATATATATATATATATATATATATATATATATATATATATATATATATATATATATATATATATATATATATAAAAGATTAAATGAAGAACACCTATATATATACATATATATATATATATATACATATATATATATATATATGTACGTATATATATATATATATATATATATATATATATATATATATATATATATATATATATATATATATATATATATATATACAGGGTGTCTCAAAAATATACTCACTCTTAGAATTATGAGAAACCCTTTATTTATGGACATTGAGCGAAATGAAATAGCATCGAATACATGAGACAAATGTTCAAATTGATGACTATTATAAATATACTCAGTCTTTTTTGTGTTGCAGATATCCTGAATTACTGAAGCTATGGCAGGAAATCAACTTAGTTTCGAAGAAAGAAAGTTTGTCCTGAAATGCTATTGGAAGACCGAAAACACCACTGAAGTGCAACGCCGGTTCACAAATCAATTTGTAAAACCGCCACCCACTCGTCGGACCATTGCGCGCATCAGAGACAAATTTGAAGCAGATGGAACCGTTCAGAATATCAACAATAAACTTTCAGGATGACCACGGACATCTACGTCCCCTGGAAAAGAACTGCAGGTGCAGGAAACACTCCTTCGATCAACACAGAAATCACTTCGCCAAACTGCTCGGGAAACCCACATCTCAAAAGATAGCGTAAACCGCATCATGAAGCGTCTGCATTGGAAATGCTACATTCCAAGGCTGTGTCAAGCTCTCAACGAAGACGATCCTGACCGGAGAGTCGAATTTTGTGAATGGTACCTGGCAAAATGTGCAGACGATGTCAAATTTGCACACAAAATTGTGTGGAGCGATGAAGCAACCTTCAAATTAAACGGTACCATTAACCGCCATAATTGCACGTACTGGTGTCCTGCAAATCCTCACGTAACAATTGAACGCCCCTGTAAACTTACCAGGAGTAATAGTGTGGTGTGGAATATCCGCATTGGGCATCATAGGACCTTTCTTTTTCAACGAAACTGTCAATGGTGAGAGCTACCTCAACTTGTTTCAGGAATTTATTGGTCCACAAATTACAGAGATGTTTGGTGAAGACAGCGATATTTACTTTCAGCAAAATGGAGCACCTCCCCACTACCATCGCGATTTACGAGCTCCCCTTGATGCAGTGTTTCCTAACACATGGATTGGACGAAGGGGCCCCATTGAATACCCTGCGCGTTCCCCAGACCTAACACCC
>NC_090747.1:21848694-21853694 GCF_036898095.1 Palaemon carinicauda
TAACTCTCAACTTCCTTCTCTCACACACCCTTCCAAATTCTGTCACTAGTCGGTCAAGCTTCTCTTCTGTGTCTGCTACCAGTACAGTATCATCCGCAAACAACAACTGATTTACCTCCCATTCATGGTAATTCTCACCTACCAGTTTTAATCCTCGTCCAAGCACTCGAGCATTCACCTCTCTCACCACTCCATCAACATACTAGTTAAACAACCACGGCGACATCACACATCCCTGTCGCAGTACCACTCTCACCAGAAACCAATCACTCACTTCATTTCCTATTCTAACACATGCTTCACTACCTTTGTAGAAACTTTTTACTGCTTGCAACAACCTTCCACCAACTCCATATAACCTCATCACATTCCACATTGCTTCCCTATCAACTCTATCATATGCTTTCTCCAGATCCATAAACGCAACATACACCTCCTTACCTTTTGCTAAATATTTCTTGCATATCTGCCTAACTGTAAAAATCTGATTCATACAACCCCTACCTCTTCTAAAACCACCCTGTACTTCCAAGATTGCATTCTCAGTTTTATCCTTAATCCTATTAATCATTACTCTACCATACACTTTTCCAACTACACTCAACAAACTAATACCTCTTGAATTACAACACTCATGCACATCTCCCTTACCCTTATATAGTGATACAATACATGCACAAACCCAATCTACTGGTACCATTGACAACACAAAACACATATTAAACAATCTCACCAACAATTCAAGTACAGTCACACCCACTTCCTTCAACATCTCAGCTTCCACACCATCCATACCAGATGCTTTTCCTACTCTCGTTTCATCTAGTGCTCTCCTCACTTCCTCTATTGTAATCTCTCTCTCATTCTCATCTCCCATCACAGGCACCTCACCACCTGGAACAGCAATTATATCTGCCTCCCTATTATCCTCAACATTCAGCAAACTTTCAAAATATTCCGCCCACCTTTTCCTTAACTCCTCTCCTTTTAACAACTTTCCATTTCCAACTTTCACTGTCCCTTCAATTCTTGCGCCAGCCTTCCTTACTCTCTTCACTTCTTTCCAAAACTTCTTCTTATTTTCTTCATATGACTGACCCAATCCCTGACCCCACCTCAGGTCAGCTGCCCTTTTTGCCTCATGTACCTTGCGCTTTACTTCCACATTTTTTTCTCTATATTTTTCATACTTCTCTATACTATTACTATGCCGCCATTCTTCAAAGGCCCTCTTTTTCTCTTCCACTTTTACCTTCACTCCTTCATTTCACCATTCACTGCCCTTCCTCATGCTGCCTCCAACAACCTTCTTACCACATACATCACTTGCAATCCCAACAAAATTTTCTTTTGCTAACTTCCACTCTTCCTCTAAATTACCAGTTTCTCTTACTCTCACCTCGTCATATGCCATTTTCAACCTTTCCTGATATTTACTTTTTACCCCCGGTTTTATATATATATATATATATATATATATATATATATATATATATATATATATATATATATATATATATATATATATATATATATAAATATTTATATATATATATATATATATATATATATATATATATATATATATTTATATATATACATATATATATATATATATATATATATATATATATATATATATATATATATATATATATATATATATATATATATATATATATATATATATATATATATATATATATAGATATATATCTATATATATATATATATATATATATATATATATATATATATATATATATAGATATAGATATATCTATATATATATATATATATATATATATATATATATATATATATATATATACATATATATATATATATATATATATATATATATATATATATATATATATATATGCGTAAAAATCACAGGAAAACGTGATGCTCAGATGCAGAAGAACCACAGGGAAAATGAAAATACAGAATATACACTTGAGTCCTGACTAGTTTCGTGATACTTCCTCAGAGGACTGATTTATTGAGAGAGGTTTCTTACAATTTATAGGGAAAGCAAAAGTACGAACATACATATAGAGATTTAGAGAACAATGACACTCCCTTACCCGCTACCTGAGTTTGACTCAGTTGTGCGTAGGAGTCCGAAAGCTCGTTAGACACCTGCTAAAAAGGGTCATTTCTAGTGGCGGGTATATTCTTGTTTTCTTCTTATTTTACTTTCATTACAGTTATTTATATGTCAATGCGGTAGCCTTATCTATATAAATACATAAGCAAAACATACACAAATATACAAATATATATACATATATATACATACATACACATACATATATATATATATATATATATATATATATATATATATATATATATATATATATATATACATATATATACATATACATACATATACATATATATACACATACACACATACACATACACACATACATATACATACACATACACATATACATATATATACATACATACAGATACAAATACATATACATATACATAAATACTTACACATACACATACATATACATACACATACACATATACATATATATACACACACATATATACATGTATACATATATACACATACATACCTATGCATATATACATTTATATGTATACAACATTAATATCATAAACATATAATCATGTATATATCAATACTTATATCTAGCATAACACTATATAGTGCCAATATACTTATGCATACTATATAAAATAATTTGATGTAGTCTCACTATTCACAAAAGTACCTATTGATGACATGTTGGAATTTTTATCTGAAACATTAGATAATAGACAATTGAATCTACCATTCTCCATACACACTTTAATAGAATTAATTAAATTATGTATAAAAGATTGTAAATTTGAATTCAATGGGAGATTTTATGCACAAACTTTTGGTATGGCTATGGGAAACCCTTTATCCCCAGTATTGAGCAATCTATATATGGAATTTTTTGAAAGCAGAATCGTAAATAACATCATACCTAATAATGTAAAATGGTTTCGATATATTGACGACATAATATGTGTGTGGCCAGGAAATGAAAATTTAGATAACTTTCTTCTTAGATTGAATAGTTTGGTACCATCAATAAATTTCACTATGGAGCTGGAGAATAATTGTACCCTACCTTTTTTGGATTGTCGCATACATAGACGTAATAATAGTCTCAAGTTCAGTGTATACAGAAAGCCAACGAATATCTCGGCATATGTCCATTATTACTCAAACCAAGGCAACAAAGTTAAGAAATCTGTATTTACTTCTATGTTTTTAAGAGCATTCCGAGTCTGCAGCCCTGAATATATTGATGACGAAATAAATGGTATTAGAGCAATAGGTAAAAAACTAAAGTATCCTGAAATTGTATTAGATGATGCCCTAAGAACAGCAAAAAAGACTTTTTTCGGTAATGATGACAGAAAAAACTATAACACACAAAATTTACTTGTACTACCTTATTGTGATTCATTTAAAGAAATTCCCCAATTGTGAAAAAACTTCAATGTAAATGTAGCATTTAAGAGTAAAAATACAATAAAAACAGCCTTAATAAAGAATTCTCCTGACATTACCAAGGGATGTGTATATCGTATTCAATGCAATGCTTGTGAAAAATACTATATTGGTCAAACTGGTAAAGCCCTAGAAAAGAGAATTGAACAACATAAGAAAAGTGTCAGGTATGCTCAAGATAATAATGCACTCTTTGCCCACGTTAGAGATAAAAATCACCCTATTAATTGGTCAGGTGCAAAGAAATTGGTTCATTCAAATAACTTAGTAGAAAGAAACATCATAGAGTCCAGTTTCATAAAAGAAACCTTTGAAAACAACTTGAATATTGGTCATGGAATGTATAAACTCGACGCCTTTATATGTAAAGAGATTTGTAAACTATATAAAAAAACATTAACCACTTAATGTAGAATTGAATGTATTGTGAATAATTAACGTCGGTGTGAAATTAATATTTAGACCTAAGCTACCATTCATTAAAGTAAACAATTATTTTATATAGTATGCATAAGTATATTGGCACTATATAGTGTTATGCTAGATATAAGTATTGATATATACATGATTATATGTTTATGATATTAATGTTGTATACATATAAATGTATATATGCATAGGTATGTATGTGTATATATGTATACATGTATATATGTTTGTGTATATATATGTATATGTGTATGTGTATGTATATGTATGTGTATGTGTAAGTATTTATGTATATGTATATGTATTTGTATCTGTATGTATGTATATATATGTATATGTGTATGTGTATGTATATGTATATGTATGTGTATGTGTGTATGTGTATGTGTGTATGTGTATATATATGTATATGTATGTATATGTATATATATGTATATATATGTATGTATATATATATATATATATATATATATATATATATATATATATGTATATGTATGTGTATGTATGTATATATATGTATATATATTTGTATTTTTGTGTATGTTTTGCTTATGTATTTATATAGATAAGGCTACCGCATTGACATATAAATAACTGTAATGAAAGTAAAATAAGAAGAAAACAAGAATATACCCGCCACTAGAAATGACCCTTTTTAGCAGGTGTCTAACGAGCTTTCGGACTCCTACGCACACCTGAGTCAAACCCAGGTAGCGGGTAAGGGAGTGTCATTGTTCTCTAAATCTCTATATGTATGTTCGTACTTTTGCTTTCCCTATAAATTGTAAGAAACCTCTCTCAATAAATCAGTCCTCTGAGGAAGTATCACGAAACTAGTCAGGACTCAAGTGTATATTCTGTATTTTCATTTTCCCTGTGGTTCTTCTGCATCTGAGCATCACGTTTTCCTGTGATTTTTACGCATATATATATATATATATATATATATATATATATATATATATATATATATATATATATATATATATATATATATATATATATTAACATCTATATATATATATATATATAT
>NC_090747.1:21858694-21861194 GCF_036898095.1 Palaemon carinicauda
TATGCTGTCTGGAGACATTGAGCGAAATCCTGGACCAATACGTCCTAGATTTCGTCAATGTCGTCTTCTGTATTGCAATATTCGTGGTCTTCATGCAAATATCAAAGACCTTGCAGTTGCGTCCAGACAGTATGATATTCTTTTGTGCTCAGAAACTGGTTTCTAATATGAGGCACTCATCTGGGCTCCTTATAACTGGTTTTAAGAAGCCAATGATATCGAAACGTGATGCCATCCCTAGGGCCAGGGGAATGGCTGTGTATATTAGGACTGAGTACCCTGCTTCTCATAAGTCCTGCTATCAATGTGGATGTCATGAGATTCAGGTTATAAAAGTTTGTGGCAGGCATAACAACTTTTTTTTTGTGTTCGATCTACCGGAATCCAGACATGTATGATTCTATCTTTCCTTTCCTCACTGGGCTATTTTTCCCTATTGGAGCCCTTGGCCTTATAGCATCTTGCTTTTCCAGCTGGGGTTGTAGCTTGGCTAGTAATAATAATAATAATAATAGTAATAATGATAATAATAATATAAATATATATATATATATATATATATATATATATATATATATATATATATATATATATATATATATATATATATATATATCATAAGCCATTGCTCGTCCACTGCAGAACAAAGGCCTCTTGTATGTAATTCCACTATGGTCTTTCTATGCCATTACACATCCAGAAACTTTCTTATTTTGTCAATACAACGTCTTCTCTTCCTTATCATGTTCCAAGGTTCTGATAGAACCAAATATTCAAATACTTCTGTTTCTGGAAAAAGTGGCTTTTTGTTTTCATAATCTCATTTTTTTTTTACCCAAAGCTCTCCGTCCCGTGGTTATCCTTTTTTTTTTCTCTCTTTTTGTCTCGTGTCGTTTGAAAAACTTTCTTTCTGTCCTTAATAAATATATTCATAAACGATCTCTAGATACTTGTCGATAACCCTTATTTTTGTCTCTTTCTACACATTCATTAAAATAATTCGTAGTTTTACTCGTATTCATTTACTGTCCCACATTTCTACATAACCTATTCATTTGTTTCATCATCAATTTCATTTCCTCCTGTGATTCACTAAACATAACTACGTTATCTGCAAATCAAAAGTTGTGCAAGCAAAATGCTTCTTTCATTATGTGAATATTTTAAGAATAATTGCTTTCCCACCAAAATATTTTTCAAACTTCATAATGAATAAATAAATGATAAGATTGCTGACTCCAAAAACAATCACAGTTCAAAAACCTAATAAGAATCTATTCTAACCTTCAACAATCTCCTGGTAGATCCAACGTAGGTTCCAGAGTTACACTTTGGGCAAATCTATTTATATACAACACCAGAGGACATGGAAGGGCTCAATCGATCTTTGAAGTGAAAAAGCGAGCCAAATATCAGAGGGTTCTTAGGGATGAGTTTTGCTTGGAGAGCTGTAGTGTTGACGGATGATTTTCGTATTTTTTTTACAAGGAAATCGTCATGAAGAAAAGGAAAATTCGCATACAAATGTTGCATGAACATATACCCCAAAGAATATTGAGATTGGAAACCATCGAGCAGACAAGATCTCGTCAAACTAGGCAGAGCAGCAATCTGATGGTTCCAAGTAAGCAAACAGCAATGGCTGATAGGGCCTGGTGATGGGCAGAGAGAACACGGTTGATACAGCAACTTCAGTCAGGGGACGTAGATTCTGGATCGCATTACCGGTGGATTAATATCCACCGGTGGAAACTCACTCCTTTCCAAAAAGAAATTGAAATCATTTTTATTTGCGAGCCAGTAATGATTATAATATATATATATATATATATATATATATATATATATATATATATATATATATATATATATATATATATATATATATATACATATATATAATGTATATATATATATATATATATATATATATATATATATATATATATATATATATATATATATATATATATATATATATATATATATATATATATATACACGTGTGTGTGGGGTGTGTGTGTTTGGTTCAGAGTATAGTAAGCCATATAGAACAAATTGAAACCCTTACCGGTTTCATGTCAAGACATCATCTTAATGATTCAATCTGTGTTTTTAGATTTTCCCTGTTGCTTATTTGACCTGAACATAACGTGTTACAGTGAATTTTACACACACACACCCACACACACACACACACACACATATATATATATATATATATATATATATATATATATATATATATATATATATATATATATATATGTATATATATATATATATATATATATATATATATATATATATATATATATATATATATATATATATGTATATATATATATATATATATATATATATATATATATATATATATATATATATATATATATATATATATATATATATATATATATATATGTTTTTTCAAAAAGACCCATAAAAGAAACACAGGAAATATGAATAAATCACAATATATTTCGGTCAATAAACATGA